>NC_142071.1:19615000-19785000 GCF_059756535.1 Pantherophis guttatus | reverse complement strand
TAGTATTTGCCAAGCATTGTGGTTATGATTCGTATTTTCTTTTTTCCCCTTTTTTAAAAATTAAATATAGAAAGAGCAAAAATTTAAATGTCTATATAAACAGCGTGTTGTCTGGGTATAGTTAGTTTGAGCAATAATCATAATAACAATAGCATTCATAGCATTAGTAATAATCATATAGTAACAATGATGTCTAAACATATAATAAATATATGATAATAAACATATGATGACAATAGTACTTACTTATCCATTGCTATTTTCTTTTCCTTTTAATTAAGATTTGCATGTTTTCTTAATGGGCCTTATTATTCATAATCAGGGTGGAAATAAAACAAAAGTTAAGAAATTATGACTGAGTGATGCAAGTGTTAAGGGCATGTAGACATAGCAACAGAAACAGATAATATTAATGAGATGTCTGTTTAAATGAGGTCACTGAGATAATTCTTCAGCAATATTGGAAGATGAATCCATCAATTTTCTTCATTTTGTTTCATTATGGCATAAGGTGATATATACAGTTGCTCTGACTCTTGCAGGAAAACTGAGAAGTTTATTCTCCCTTTTGCAAAAAAACCAGGAGTCTAATAGCATCTTCTGATTTTTAGCTTTGTAGACTAACTCGGTTCTCTTTAAACAATGTATCTAATGAGAGGCACATTTTTTGTGTTATTTTTATAATCACAATACTGCATCTGTACAATCATGGATGTTGCAATATTTTCAGGATCAGACTCAATAAGATCAACAAGAGTTAAAGATTTAACTATATATTCTTTTATTTACATTAGGCATTCTATATTCACTGAATATTCACAGATAGAAGCAAGGGAAATGGTGTAGGTAGCTCCTTATATATACAATGGGTGGAGCTATATGTGGGAGTGGTGAATTATGAATACATTAAGAAGTGAAGAATAAGTTAACCCCTGATACCCTGTCTGTACACTATTTACACATTGGAGAATAAGGCATTTATATCTGACAAATCCCCCTCTAAATGCCGATTCGTTATACAACACCAGTTACATTCAGATTCAGGACAATACAAAACATACAACTTAGAGGTTAAGTATTTATGCTGTTTAGAAGGTAAAGGCTTCGTTAATATATCAGCTAATTGTTCTGAAGTGTCGCAATGCACTGCTTTAATAAATCCATCCTGAGATAATTGTCTCACATGTTTAAATTTTATATCTATATGTCTGGATCTTTGTCCAATGGCATCAGATCTAGATATTTCAATGGCTGCTTTATTGTCTTCATGCATAACAAAAGGCAGAGCAGGTTTTTTCCAGACATCTGAAATTAAATCATTAAACCATACAAGATTATTTGCGGCCTTGGATAAACAAACATATTCCGCTTCTGTTGTTGAAGTAGCCACTAGTTCTTGTTTACCAGTGTACCAGTAAACTGGACAGTCATTTAAGAGAAATACATAACCGGATGTGCTTTTTCTGCATGAGGTGTCTCCAGCCCAATCTGCATCTGCATAACACGTAAGCTTTGGTTCTTTAATATCATTAGGTTCTAACATTAAACAAAAGTCTAGTGTACTTTTTAAATATCTTAAAATTCTTTTAACAGCTTCCCAGTGGTACATTGTTGGTTTGCTGACATGCCTAGATAATAAATTGAGTGGTAAAGCGATGTCCGGTCTAGTCCAATTAGATATGTAAAGGAGTGAACCTATGATTGATCTATAGAATGTATTGTCCTTGAACTCGGGAGAAGACTCATCAGAATTCCTTAGAAAGTCAGTTTGCATAGGGGTATCACAAGGTTTGGCATTGTTTAAGTTGCATTTATTTAAAAGATCTATGATCTTATCTCTCTGGGTAAGTTTGAATCCCCTTTTTGTCTTATTAATTTGGACACCAAGGTATTTGTTTACCTTGCCTAAAGATTTCAATGAGAAATGTTCATTTAGTTTAGTTACAAAAGTTTCTCTTCTTTCTTTATGTTTTCCTATGTATAAAATGTCATCCACATAAATCAATACAAATTCAATGTAATCATCACCCCTCTTGACAAAGAAACAATTATCAGCAGTGGTAGCGTTGAAGTCCATGGTCTTAAGTACTTTTACTAAACAATCATACCACCGTTTACCAGATTGTTTTAGCCCGTATAAACTCTTGTTTAACAACCAAGTCTCATTTCTGTTTGTGTATGGACTATGAGGTGCTCTCACGTATATTTCTTTATCTAATTTTGCGTGTAGGTACGCAGTCTGTATGTCATATTGGAATACATCTAGATTGAGTGCTGAAGCTACCACTAGAGCTGTTTTGACACTCTCTGTTCTTACAGTGGGGGAATACGTGTCAGTATAGTCCTCTGGATATTTCTGTGCATAACCCTGTGCAACCAATCTAGCTTTGTATAGAGTATTTCCTCCCTCTAAATTCTTAATTTTATATATCCATCTGGTACCAATAATTGTCTTATCTTTAGGTGCAGATGCAGGTGTAAATACATTTAGTCCTTGTAAACTTTCCATCTCTTTCTTCATTGCTAATTCCCATTTTTCTTTTTCTTCGTGAGGAAGTTTTAACACTTCCTCGTATGTATTGGGTGTTGTTGGTTCACCATTCATGTGCATTACATAATCCTTGTATTTATTTGGCATTTGATTTCTGGTGTTTCTAATGATTTTCTCGGGTTTACTATCGTTATCATGCAAATATCTTGCTTCCTTTTTTGTTAGTGTATCTGTCTTTATTTTGAGTTGGCTATTTGTCCAAGTTTTGGTTTTGTTTTTATATTTGTTGATATTTTGTTTTTCTATAGTCCCTTTCTCATGAGATTTTGTATCTTCATGTTTATTTGGGAATATCTCATTAAGATGTAATTTAGACCAGTTAGCTTGTTCATGGAACACAGCTGTTCTGGAGACTATAAATTTGTTGTTACTATCAATGAATCTGTATCCTTTAGTGCCAGTCTCATATCCCATAAATCTGAGTCTCCTGGACACATTTTCTCCCTTTCTTCTTAATTGTTTAGGTATGTGTACGTCTGCTGTGACTCCAAATATATGCATGTGTGCTAATTTTGGTTTTCTATTATACATCACTTCATATGGTGTCTTATTTATAATGCTGGACCATGTTCTATTTTGTGTGTAATTTGAATAATGTAAGGCTTCTGACCAGAATTGTTTGCTTAAGCCAGCATCTTCCAATGTGCATCTAATCATGGTTTGTAATGTGGAATTTTTTCTCTCTGCAATCCCGTTTTGGAACGGAGAAAATGGACTAGATGTGTAATGTAA
This sequence comes from Pantherophis guttatus, assembly GCF_059756535.1. Classification (NCBI taxonomy): domain Eukaryota; kingdom Metazoa; phylum Chordata; class Lepidosauria; order Squamata; family Colubridae; genus Pantherophis; species Pantherophis guttatus. Next base: position 19,781,717 of record NC_142071.1, on the reverse strand, counting down.
CATTCCTTTGTCTTTTAACCATTGTGAGAATTCTTTAGACATGAATTCGCATCCTCTGTCTGTCATAATTTGTTTTATTTTGATGTTGTGTTGTGTTTCTATGCGTTTGTAAAATTCTTTAAATTTTTGAAATGTTTCATCTTTGTGTTTTAATGTGTAAACAAATCCATAGCGGCTATAATCGTCCACTATTGTCAGGAAGTAACGTTTCCTATAAGTGATTGATGGAGTTAATGGACCAACTAAGTCCATGTGTACTAAATCAAAAATTTTGTTAGTTGATCTGGTAGATTTTCTTGGCCTGGGACTAGTTTTTAGTTTTGTAGATTTACATACTGAGCATTCCAGATAATTTTCACAATTCTTTATTTTAACACCTTCTGCGTGTTCAGTCATTTTTTGCACTACAGGAAAACTGGCATGTCCTAACTTCCTATGCAATATGTGAGCACACTCATCATGAATTGGTTTACCTATCTTTGGCTTCTTATCGTTGTGTGCATCTGTGTGATCATGAGATATTTTACATTCATCATTGTCACTGTTGCTAGCATTCTCATCATCTATTTCAATACAATCTTCCATATTTGAATCAATGTTATGTAACCATTTTTCTTTTGTTATTAGGTAAGGTAGTCCTCCTTTAGTCACCACAGTGCCTACATTTATTTTATTCTTTTCCAAAGTTGCCTTTCCTTTTGAAAAGACAATGTTAATGTCAGAATCTCTGCTTAGTTTTATGGCACTTAATATGTTATGAGGTATTTCAGGTATTAGTAATACCCCCTCTATTTTTCCTAAACCAGGCAAGGTTACATTTCCTCTACCTAATACTTGAACCTTTTCTTGGTTAGCTACCTTAATTACAAATTTATCTTCTGCAAATGAAGACAATATACTTTTGTTATTAGTGGTGTGATTAGTTGCTCCAGAATCAATAAGCCAATTATTGTTCTCACTTTGTTGTGTGTTAGTGTTGTCTTGTTTATTTAATCCATTCAGTGAACCAGACTTTCTATCCTTTGAATTGTCTCTGCCCCCTCTATTCTCTCTGTGATTTGGTGGGCTCCTATATCTATGCCTTTCTATGGAAGGCTGTCTATAATCGTATTTGTTTCTGTATTCTGATCTATATCTTTCTTTTAAGAATTTTGGGCAATCTCTTCTATTGTGTTCCCTGGATCCACAATTATGACATTTAAATGTTCCACTATATTTTTCTTGGAAAGCTACTTTCCTATATGGTTTATGTTCTGTGTGATTGTTAGAACGATTCCTTCTAGAATTATCTTCTGTTATCAATTTGTTAGATAGACTTTCTATGGATAAATACCCTAGATTGATTGTGTCTAAATGTGACATAAAATTGTCCCATGATGGGTCAAGTGAGTTGATAATGACACTTTTCATTGTTTGGTCTGAAATCACTTCCCCCCTCAAATGCAGTTCAGCCCTTATTTTGTTCAAAGATATTAAATGTTCACTTATGGAAACCCCTGGTTTTATCCTAGATGAAAAGAAGTCTTTAGATATCCTTGTGGTGGTGGCTACACTGTCACTGTGAAACAAATTAAACATGCATTGAATAATTTCTGAAACAGTCAAATTTGGCTTAATGCTGTGATACATTGCAGGAGACACACTAGATATTATTAAGAAAAAAGCTCTATGGTGTAAACAATCTATTTTTAGTGTCCAAGGTCTTTTTGGGGGACTAGTGATAAAAAACAGTAAGTTTTCCTTCATAAAGACAACCTGGAGCTGTTGATACCATTCTTGTAAATTAATGCCATCAACCCTTAGTTTTGGGAAGTCACTGGGTAAATTTCCGACATTATTGGGTCCATTACTTACAACCTGAGGTAGTCCGTGGTCTCGTAAATGCAGAAAATTGCAAAACGGCATGGGGATGCTCGCTACGAGTCTGCATGATCTTCTCTCCTGTTCATGTCTTCCCGGATCGTCAGCGTAGTTTCGCGCATGCGCGTTGCCCATTTCTTCTTCGGCGGCGTCGTGGAAGGTTCTCCTCATTGCGGCCCGCTCGCTCTGCTCCTCTTCAGATGAGTCGGTCTCTGGTTCGACTTTGGGGGTTCTGGCGACGGTGGCTGTTCTTCCTCTTCTATTGAAAGCGTTGGTGCTTGCTTCGGTCTGCGGCGTAGGGCGGTATCGGCAGGGCTCTCTGGGTTCCGGCGTCAGCGCTCTAGTAGTCAGGATGGGAGCGGGCAGGTCTTGAGGCATTGGCTTGCTCGTTCGCTTTTTTGGTGTCTTTTTAGTAATTTTCAGTTTTGGCCCAAATGCAGCAAAGAGCGTTTTCATCGCTGATTTTATTTGGTGTTTTGTTGGATCTTCCTCGCTTTCTGGTTCTGATTCTTCTGAGGTGTTTGAATCTTCCTTTTCGTTTTCGTTGTCCGATAATATTTTTCGCGCCAGAAATTTTGAATTGAGCTTGCTGATTGGCTCTTCTTCGTTCATCTTGGAGGCCGGTTGAAACCAAGATGGCCGCCATTCAAATTTTTGCGCGGGATCATCGTTTTTCTTCTTTGTAATGATTTTCTCCGCAGTCATATTACTCACTATTTTTGGATCTTTGGGTTTTTCATTGGTGATGTTTTTCTCTCTCGCTGCTCCGCTGTTCTTTAGCATATCTTGGAGGTTCGCGATGAGGCTTTCATCATTCTTCTGGCTTTTTAATAGTTTTAATATCTCTGACCTGAGTTCGTTATTTTCTATTTCGATTTCCTCCTGGTCATCAATTATTTCTTCGTCTTCAGTGGTGTATTCTTCGGATTCTCTCGAAATTGCATTCGTGGATTCGTTGATTATTTCTTGTTCCGTTTCCATTTCTTTGCTGTAGGCCCTGGTGTTGGGCCTATCTTTCTTAGACATTTTAAAGCTTTTTTATTGAGTCAATTAACCATCCTCTGCTACCAGTTTGTTGCAATATTTTCAGGATCAGACTCAATAAGATCAACAAGAGTTAAAGATTTAACTATATATTCTTTTATTTACATTAGGCATTCTATATTCACTGAATATTCACAGATAGAAGCAAGGGAAATGGTGTAGGTAGCTCCTTATATATACAATGGGTGGAGCTATATGTGGGAGTGGTGAATTATGAATACATTAAGAAGTGAAGAATAAGTTAACCCCTGATACCCTGTCTGTACACTATTTACACATTGGAGAATAAGGCATTTATATCTGACAATGGATATGTCAGAACCAGCTATAAATGGATGAGCTGGTAACAAACTAAGTTACACCTAGCCACCATTTTTATAACTTCAGTACAGCAAGTGTAACCTAGAGTATTATGTATGGTAGTTGTATAGATAATAGCTACAAAATTCCCTAAAAACTCTGAAGTATATTATCATTGGTATTATAGTGAAGCAAGTGAGAATGCTGTTTTAGCCCATATACCTCACTAGCTGGACGCCCGTGCTTCACTATGAAACTATGTGATTGGGCATGATAAATTGACACTTAAAGCCTGAAACTTAATGTAGAATGTGTAATTCCATAGCATCAGAGCGTGTTAATATAAGGCAACTAGCAGTTGAAATAGAGGGGGAAGGAGAGTAGAATATCCCAGCCTACAGGCCGGATGAGTCATGTACTGACCTCTTCCACACCCAGTTTAGCAAAGGGGTAGCATCAGAGTGTGTTAATATAAGGCAACTGGCAGTTGGAACAGAGTTCTTTTCAGGTGGGGAGGGGTAGTAGAATGTCTAGCTCCTTAGCATCAGAGCGTGTTAATATAAGGCAACTGGCAGTTGGGACAGAATTCCTTTCAGGTGGGGAGGGGGAGTACAACGTCTAACTCCTTAGCATCACAGCGTGTGAATATAATACTGTATATGAAATATTAATGATCTGATGGTCATTTCAAAAAATCCTTTCTTAGCGAACACCTAGAAGCTAAGAGGAACATACATGCCAAATTTCAAGTTTGTAGGCTTTACCATTCTAGAGATTTTGCAATGAGTGAGTGGTATTTGGCTTTTATATATATATAGATTTGGAGGTATTGATTGAATAACCATCTAAATTTTATCTATAACTTGAAGGCTAGCCAGAGCTCCCAGGTAGCTCATTTTTGATCCGCTACTTTGGTGGTCCATGAAATAAAGAGAAATCAGAATATATTGTAAGGCTGGTCAACAGCCCAAAAAGTCTGTAATGCAGGATGTGGTCAGCCATAGGAATAATGGGCTAGAACCTGGGAAGGAGTTTGAGATGCAAGTGAGATTGGAGCTTGGAGGGAAAGAAACGGAATAAGGAGACACAAGTGTTTCACCACAATGTTTTATGTGCCTGTAACATTTGGAGGTGTTTAAAAAGAAGGCAGCAAGGCGACCACTTCACCTCTGGAGTCTTCAAGAGCTTGCATCTTTACCTCCCAAGGTTGGCTTAAGATCAAAGGTGGTATTCAGCCGGTTCGGGCCGGTTTGGGCAAATTGGTAGTGACAACCTGCGGGTGGGCCTACCCACCTGTCTGGGAGCAATCCCATCCTATATCGCTGTTTTTTTGATGCCGCATGCACATGTGGACAGTGCGCGCGAGCAAATTGCTGTGTTGTTTGACGTCACACATATTGTTGTGACCCAGGCCCAAGTAGGTAGTAGTCAACACAAACAGTTCCAAAACAAACAGACTTTATTAGAACAGCTGAGAATTAACTCATTCTCAGCGTAGTCCAAACTAAATCAAAACAAATTCTTCATAACACAAATTCTTCAGTCTAATCACCAAACTTGGTATAATTAGGCAAACTGCCAAAGGCTTCTCTTGGCAAAAGTTCAGGAGCAGAAGATGCTGACAAATGATAAGTGCAGCAACACAAGAACAAGTCTATCAATATTGTTTTTCAACAAAGAGCCCAAGAGCCGTTGCTGGTCTTTTAAGCCTTATGGGAGGGGCCAATCATCTCTTGGCCCTACTCCTGAGTCACCCTCTCTGCTTTATCTGCTCTTCTCATACGTGCACTAGGAACAGGCTCCTCCTGTTCCTCTGCCTCTCTACTGTCAGCCTCTGGAGGCTCTGAAGTCTGCACATCACTCCCCGATGGCCCTGGCCCCATCTCTGCCTCCAACACAGAGCCCTCATCCGGGCCTTCCCCAGCCTCCAGGATTGGCCCATGTTCTTTCTCAGCCTCATCGCTGTCCGACTCCACTGCCAGCTCTGCAGGCTGCTGGCGGACCACAACACATATGTGAAGACGGTGCACATGAGTGAATTGCCGTGTTTTGTGACATCACACACTCACATTTCTGGTGTTGGGCGAACTGGTTGCTACAGTATGTGAAGCCCGCCTCTGCTTAAGATGCCTGGTTAGGATGTGTTCTCCTTAACTTTTGAATCTGAAAGCTTGTACAGACATGCCCAAAGATGGTGAGATCCTCTGGATATAAGATCCAGATGTTAAGGATTCAGATATCATGATTCCTAGGTGGAGAGTAGATCTGAGCTCTAGCATATTTAACATTATGTTTACCACAAAGTCTGTGTTCTGTCTCCCTTCCCCACACAGGCAAACACACAACCAGGCACGCCTGCCAAGATTTTGTTAAGCAATCAGACTAGAAACCCTTTCAGATAAGAGTTTTGGCAGTAAACTGCGAAATGCCTGCCAAGTCAGTTTTCACTCACAGTCAGCAAGAGAGAGTTTATCCTCAATCCGGTTCAGTAGCAAAAAGTAATCCACAAAGCAAGAGTTAGCCAAGGTCCAATTCCAAATATGCACAAGACAGATTTCAGGTAATGCGATGTGACTCCCAGGTTTTTAACTTTGACCGTCACAAAGCCTGAATAGCAATGACACCCACTTTTATTCCTTGTGGGGTGTGGCTCAGTGACTCAGCTCAATCTCTGGCCCTCCCATGCCTCTTTCGTTGCTGCGCACGCTTCTCCCTCCGACACTGCCTGGGATCAAGCCAGGATTCATCATCCTTGCTCCCTATCTGTTGTTGTTCCGATATGCTTTCCTCCTGGCATATCCCAGGCTGTTCCTCTTGGCCTTCGGATGGAACCTGAGGCATTGCCAGAGAGAAGGGTCCTGGAGAGGGAGGCCTTATCAGTTCATCCCCATCACCTTCTGAGTTCTCTTCCTCTGTTAGGACAGGCTCAGGAGTCGGGGTCACAACAGTCTGCAAAGGCCAAGGGAATGAGAAAAGGCCAAAGTGGCTGTCCACTCTGAGACGAACGACCTAATGATTGGCTTGAGAGAGTTGCAAGATTTGTAATCGCCGGAATGAGACAACTCGCCACAGTCAACTCGCCATGGCCAATTCACCGCAGCCAATTTGCTGCGGCCAACTTGCCACAACCAACTCGCTGTGGAACAACTCACCATGGCCACCTGGCGAAAGGAGAACTTGCCACAGGACAATTCAACAACTCAATTGAATTATCTAAAATAATTTTAAAAAATATTTTAAGTTTTATCATTCACATTTCATTTTTGTCCCTCCTTTCTTTCATGATTCTATTCCACTATTTTTTGATATTAGTGTAACTCTTGTCCCGTGGCGAGTTGTCCCGTGGCAAGTTGGCCACAACAACTTGGCTGTGGTGAGTTGGCCATGGTGAGTTGTCGTAGACCCGTGACTGCTATTCTGAAGTTGTTCATGTTGCCTCTTTTTGACAAGGAGACACAGGGAACGCTTCTCCAACTATCAGCGTGGTGGGGCTGTTTTTAGTGATGCTCAATTCACACCACGCAAGGTACTCAGCACTACTTTTCAAGCAAGCCACATGAAAATGTTGTTTTAGGAGCTTTCCTGTAGTTTTGATGCCAGCAGCAAAGATGACACACATTCTGTTCTCAATACCTTTCAGCAAGGGCTCTTCTGTCGATTGTAATAAACTCTTTCCTGATGGACCAGTAAAAGAAGTGAAGGCTTCTGACTGTGTCTTTATGCCAACCCCATCTTCTACCCTGTTGAAAGTGTGCAGCATAGGCCCCCATCCTGTGCAGCTCCCATGGTGAAATGATTAGTGGGTCATCATCTGTTAAAAGGGGGGAAAAAAACCAGAAAAATAAACTATTAACCTAAGCTTCTTTCTTTCTTTGTATGCGTTTGTGATGAGTATATCTGAACTCTGCTAAGATTTTATTTTGCTTTGTTGTTACTGCTGCTGTTGGCATCCTTAAAGAATTGACTGTGGTTAGAATATGTACATGCCACTTTACATTATGGGAAATCCCAAAGCAGATGAAAAGGGTCATTTAGAAAAAAAAAAACCAATATAAAAATAGATGAACAACGATCAAAAAGAGCCTTGGTAGTACAGGGGTTTAAGGCACCCTGTTATTAAGCTGGTTATTAAGACCAGCTGCCTGCAATTACTGCAGGGTTTGAATCTCGCCAAGGCTCAAGGTTGACTCAGCCTTCCATCCTTTCTAAGGTAGGTGAAATGAGGACCCAGTTTGTGGGGGCAATAAGCTGACTTTGTATAAATATACAAAAGGATGAAGGCTATTGCTGAGCACATTGTAAGCCACCCTGAGTCTTTGGAAAAGGGCGGCATATAAATCAAATTTAAAAAAAAAATGTTAAAGGGAATTACAAACTAAAAGAAAGCCAAAGATTGTTTAGAATTTTTAGGTGTTTATTTATTTAGAACATTATATGGTCACCCATTTTAAATATATATAGCATTGAGTGGCCAAAAACTGCCAGGGGAAAAAAAAAACATTGCCAAGGTTTGATTTAAAATAATCCAACACAAAGAAGAAGAAGGAAGTCACCATGGAACCAGTTCTTGAATGGACACAAATATATCGTGTTCCCCATAATATTCCTTGTAACAGAGAAAAAAAACTAGGATCTGAAGAGCTTTCTGGATGGACAAGAAGGTTGGGTGCATCTGAATGAGAGGTGGGTTTCAAAAGGTTCTGACCAGTTCTGGAGAACCAGTAGCAGAAATTTTGAGTAGTTTGGAGAACCACCTCTGACTGGCCCTGCTCCCATCTATTCCCTGCCTCCCAAGTCCCAGCTGATCGGGAGGAAATAGGGATTTTGCAGTAACCTTCCCCTGGAATGGGGAGGGAATGGAGATTTTACATATCCTCCCCCTGCCACCCCCACCAAGCCACCCCCACCAAACCATGCCACGCCCACCAAGCCACACCCACAGAACCGGTAGTAAAAAAAATTGAAACCCACCACTGATCTGAATCTTAAAGGGAACCTGTCCCAGAGGCCAGGTACCAAACAAGACATACTCCTTGGTCCTGCAAGACAACACTGTGTGATAGAGTTAGGGTTAGGGTTAGAGCATGACCCCCCTGTCAGATCAGATGGAACAACAGAACTCAATGAAGATAGGTGGCCCCACAAGCAGCCTAGCCTTGTAACGTGCAGGAGGCTAAAGGTAACAACCAGCAACTTAAATTGCACTGTGGAGCATAATGGAAACTAGTCACACGCCAGTAAATCATGTGGCCAAGCTTTGGAATCCAAATATATATCCCCTTGCTTTCTCAATCAGTTGAAACTTCTGAGTGTCTTCAAAGGGAGTTCTATGTAAAAGGTTTAGTTTGTTTTTAATGGAAATAGACACTTAGGAAGCATCAACTTTGAAACCTCTAATTTTGTACAGTGACAAACTTGCAATCTCTTGTGTTCTGCTTATACTAGATGAACAGCTGTTAGAGGTTTTCCAGATGTGCTACCCTGTATGTAATAGCCCAAATTATAACCTAGAAGCTATACTTTGTAATAGTTGTAGCTTCTGGACCAATGACAGTCTTGTATACAGAATAACAGAATAACATAGTTGGAAGGACCTTGGAGGTCTCCTGGTCCAACCTCCTGCTCAAGCAGGAGACCCTACTATACCATTTCAGACAAACGGTTGTCCGATCTCATCTTAAAAACCATTAGTGTTGGAGCACTTGCAACTTCTGGAGGCAAGTTGTTCCACTGATTAGTTGTTCTGTCAGGAAATTTCTCCTTAGTTCTAGGTTGCTTCTCTCCTTGATTAGTTTCCATCCATTGCTTCTTGACTTGCCTTCAAATGCTTTTGACCCCTTCTTCTTTGGGGCAGCCTTTAGATATGGAATGGAATGGAATGGAATGGAATGGAATGGAATGGAATGGAATAGAATAGAATAGAATAGAATAGAATAGAATAGAATAGAATAGAATAGAATAGAATAGAATAGAATAGAATAACAGAGTTGGGAGGGACTTTGGAGGTCTTCTAGCCCAACCCCCTGCTTAGGCAGGAAACCCTACACCACTTCAGACAAATGGTTATCCAATCTCTTCTTAAAAACTTCCAGTGTTAGAGCATTCACAACTTCTGGAGGCAAGTTGTCCCACTGGTTAATTGTTCTCACTGTCAGGAAATTTCTCCTTAGTTCTAGGTTGCTTCTCTCCTTGATTAGTTTCCACCCATTGCCTCTTGATCTGCCCTCAGGTGCTTTGTAGAATAGTTTGACTCCCTCTTCTTTGTGGCAGCCCCTGAGCTATTGGAACACTGCTATCATGTCTCCCCTAGTCCTTCTTTTCATTAAACTAGACATACCCAGTTCCTGCAACCGTTCTTCATATGTTTTAGCTACCAGTCCCCTAATCATCTTTTTTGCTGTTCTCTGCATTGGAAGACTATTATCATATCACTCCCAGTCCTTCTTTTCATTAAATTAAACATACTCAATTCCTGCAACCATTCATCATATATTTTTTCCTCCAGCCCCCTAATCATCTTTGTTGCTCTTCTCTGCACTCTTTCTGGAGTCTCAATGACTTTTTTTTTTTATAGCTAGTGAAGTTTTCCTGAAATTCCAACGAGTGGGTGCATGGATTTTTCATTTAATATAAGATGATTGAGTGTATTTGTGTGTGTAGTCTGAATGCCCCTCTCTCTCTCCAAAGTCAAGAGCTTTCCTGGCCTCCTACACCTCCATGAAACCCCAAAGGAAGTCATCATGAAGGCAATTACAGTGACCTTTCCACATCATGAAACAGAAAGAGCCATGGAGACTGCAGAATGATGGAGAAGAAGAAGAAAAAATACTACCAGAGCACTCTCAATAATGTCACAACAATAAAATGAGTTTTTCTTTAAAAAAAAAACAAAACTGAATAAATTGTAAGAAGACTTTGGTAATGGGACGGAAAACAGAAGAAAGCACTGTAAAAACTAGAGAACAGATTTTGGCAAGCCACCTCTATTTACACAAAGACTCAACACGTGATCAGGACTCCTCTAGGAGACCAAACAGAGAAGGAAGCATTTGTCATTATAATGGAAATATAAATGGATCCAATAATTATCTTCTTACATATGTGAGTCCGTGCCAGTACATCTCACTTTACAAAGCCCATTAAGCCCTAAATTTTATGTAAACCACTTTAAAAAGGAAAGAAGGAAAGAAAGTAATAGAATGATAGCAATTTAGCATATAAATATAAAAGGGAGGAGAGCAAAGTTTTTAGGCAATAAAAGCTTTGGGAACCTAACAGAACAATATTGTAGTAAAATAATAAATTTCTGAGGTTTAATCACTTGGTAAATAAGAAGGGTACTTCTGTGGAATTTTAGCATGGCTTTTATATCTGCATCTATCTTCAAAAATAATAACACGCAAACAATGTAAGAAGCACCGGATTAGGTATTCAGGAGAGGTGGCTATGGTGGAAAGAGAGTAACCAGAAAGTGTCATTTTGGCAATTTAGTCTTTTCAATAATAGGGTATTATTTGCTATATAGATCCATTTAAAAACAACAACAACTCATATAGGCTTTGAAAAGAAATGGCTTACTGCAAGGATAAGCTTTCTTCTCTTCCCTCTCCTACTTGCCTACTGAGTGCAGTTCCCAACACACAAACACTTACACACACACAAACACAAGCACACAAATATATGCAGGGAGGGAAGGAGGAGGAGATACTAAAATACTATTCTGGGCAAGCTTCCCCCATACTGTTACATAGAAGCAAAAAGCAAATGTTTTATTAAATGTTTCACTGTATAAATGCACACATACTCCCACCCACAAATACACACCCACCCACACACACACACACACACACACACACTCTTTATATATGTATCACACATACATATACACACACTATTCTTATGCATGCACATATATCATGGGTGGGTTCTACTTACCTTTACTACCGGTTCACAACAGAAGCACGCGCGCTTCTGCACATGCGCAGAATTGTCCATTATGATGTCCGGGTGTGTAGGCGGAGCCTCCTGCCGCTTTTACTACCAGTTCGCAAGAACCAGACAGAACCGGGTGCATTCCCACCACTGACACGTATACTATTTAATATTTAGTAATTAAGTATTACATTTGCTTTTTAGTTCTTTGTAACTGCATTGGGGAAGATTGTGTCTGTGTGCACCTGCATATGTATTTGCTTGTGTGTGTGCAGTGTAGTGTAGTGTATTGATATAGATATAGGATCCCCCTAATTGTCTATTGCTCACTGTATTGTGTGCTCATTACCTATTTAAGAGCTCAAATCTGGGCTGCCTTTGGGAGCCTACAGAGCACTGGAGAAGGAAAATGGAATGCCTTAATTTAGTGGAACCCATTTCCTCCCTGAACTTGTGAGGTATCCAGCAACCCGAGCAAGAGAAATTTATTTCAGGAATGACTACCTAACTAACTCACTGCAATAAGATTCAAAGGAGGAGTTGGCTTCATTTCTTCCTTCCTTGCCCTACTTTAGAAGGATCTCCAAGGTCCCTTCCATCTCTGTTGTTCTGTTCTCATCTGATCTGTTCTTTATTTTATTTTATTTTATTTTATTTATTTTATTTTATTTTATTTTATTTTATTTTATTTTTATTTATTTATTTATTTATTTATTTTGTCAAGCATGTATTAGATAACAGACATAGGTTTAGACATGGCTATTAATACATGAAATGGATACGAATAAAAGGGGACATAAGGACAGAGACGGTAAGTATGTTGGTGCACTTATGCACGTCCCTTACAGACCTCTTAGGAATGGGGTGAGGTCAACAGTAGACAGTCTACGGTTAAAATTTTGGGGGTTTGGGGAAGAAACCAGAGTTAGGTAGTGCATTCCAGGCATTGACCATTCTGTTGCTGAAGTTGTATTTCCTGCAATTGAGTTTGGTGCGGTTTACCTTGAGTTTATATCTACATTTGCTCATGTATTGTTGTGGTTGAAGCTGAAGTAGTCACTGACAGGTAGGACATTGTGTGGATAATTTTATGTACTACACTTAGGTCAGACTGAAGGCGGCATAGTTCTAAGTTGTCTAAGCCCAAAATTTCAAGCCTGGTGGCATAAGGTATTCTGTTGCGAGTGGGCGAGTGGAGGACTTTTCTCATGAAATATCTCTGGACTGTCTCAATTGTATTAAAGTCCGATATGCAGTGTGGCTTCCAGAAAGATGAGCTGTATTCGAGAATTGTTCTGATTTGTTCTGAATTGTTCTGAATTTGTTCTGATCTATTCTGATCTGATCTGTTCTCTCCCTCATGGAAGAAATTAAGAACTTACCCTGGAGACCATGATGGACTCTCCGTTGGGAGAACTCCATAAACACTTGAGGAATCTACACAAGCCAGGACCTTCAAATTATCTATCTGCAAGATGGATATTGGCAGTGTCTTTCAAAGTCCAGCTTAGCATTACAACGAGGCAGTTGCTACAAGTACTGTAAATTATTTCATGGGTACTAAAAGAGGTAGTTCATACTGCCACCTACCTCATTGACTTTGCTTGTGGGAAAGCTGGCAAAGGAGGTCACAAATAGCAATCTTGTAACTGGGGATTCTATGATGACCATCATACATACAAGGGCATGTTGTGAGTACCCCTGGTTCAGCAGCATCATAAGTTCAAACAGTCACTGAATGAGTGGATTATTAAGTGAAGAACACCTCTATTTCTACTTTTGTAGAATGCATCTTCAAAACTGAATCAAAATTCTCACCCCTCATTACTCATTACCTAGGAAATAGGCTCAAGATCCAGATGGATCTTGACAGACTTGGACACTGGGCCCTATCTAACAAAATGAAATTCAATGTAGAGAAAAGTAAAGTCCTACACTTAGGTAAGAAAGACCAAAAGAACACATATAGACTGGGTGAAACCAGGCTTAATAGCAGTGACAGTGAGAGGGATCTTGGAATCTTAGTGGACAACCAGTTAAATATGATTCAGCAGTGTGCAGTGGCAGCCAAAAAAGCCACTGCAATCCTAAACTGCATTAACAGAGGGATACAATCAAGATCAAGTGAGGTACTAATACCACTTTATAAAGCCCTAGTAAGACCACACCTAGAGTACTGCATCTAGTTTTGGTCACCACACTATAAAAAAGATGTTGAGACTCTAGAAAAAGTGCAGAGGTGAGTAACCAAGATGATTAGGGGACTGGAGGTTAAAATATATGAAGAACAGTTACATGAACTGGGCATGGCTAGTCTAGTGAAGAGAAGGACCAGGGGAGACATGATAACAGTGTTCCAATATTGGAGGGGCTGCCCCAGAGAGGAGGGGGTCAAGCTATTCTCCAAAGCACCTAAAGGCCAGACAACGAATAATGGATCGAAACTGACCAAGGAGAGATTCAACCTAGAAATGAGGAGGAACTTTCTGACAGTGAGAACCATCAACCAATGGAACAGAAGTTGCCTTTGGAAGTTGTGGGAGTTTCATCCCTGGAGGCTTTTAAGAAGAGACTGGACTGCCAGTTGTCGGAGATGGTGTAGAGTTTCCTGCTTGGGCGGGCGGGAAGTTGGACTAGATGACCTACAGTACAAGATCCCTTCTAACTCTGTTACTACTGTTAACGTTGCTTCGTTAGCACAGAATTCTAATATCTTTTTTTTTTTTCTTATGAGGAGACTTTGCATTCAGATAACTTGGGAATTTATCCATCTCTTTGCATTTCACAGTGCAGGTTCATGTCATCAATGGAAACACTACTCGCCTGAAACTGACTATTGTTTCCAGGCTACATACAATCTTGAAAACAAAGAGCAGAACAGCGATAGCACAATAAAAATGTTCACTATTTTAAAGTTTCTCATTAATGCTTATCCTACCCATCGGGAGGCTGTAAATATCTTGTACCAACACATGGCGCAGTTCAGCCCAGCCTGCATTTCTTAATAAGGTCTGGAGTCAGAAAGAAGTAAAAATGTGATATGGATGTTGTAAGGCGACTGGAAGCCACCCTCCCCCACACAGGCACAAACCCACACAAACCCATCCTTGTTCTTTATTCACCTCCATACATTTAACATTTGTAGGAAAAGGCTCCTGTTTTGATTTTTAATCTTTTTAACCTTCACCAAGCTATGAACATCTTCTTCCTACTGACACAAACCAGGCTGCTGTTCCAGTGGGAAAATTTAAATGAATCAATCCAGGAATGTCACCAAGTGACAATCAGGAGGCTGTGAGTTCGATCCTAGGCAGAGGCAGATATTTCTCTCTCTGAGCACGATGAGAATGTATCTGCTGAATATAACTCCGCATTGGCGACAGGAAGGGCATCTGGCCAGTAAACACTCGGCTCCATTCAGTTGCCCAGACTTCACCCCGCACAAGATTACGGGGTCACTAAAAGATGATGATGATGAATCCAGGAATGTCACCCTGGATTTCTGTGGTTCAGAAGGAATGCTTTTTCACTAATTAATCTACTGTTTGACTGCCCCGTATCATAAACTTGGACAATATGACTCTGGAATTTCTAGAAGCTAAAAAAATGAGAAAAAAGAATCCCCACCAAAATCTTGCAGAAGACATAGGACAGATAGATAGATAGATAGATAGATAGATAGATAGATAGATAGATAGATAGATACTTGAAATTGTTCCTGAGACATCAGAGAAATTTTGATAATACCCATTTAATACTCAAGTGGGAGATTATATGATTAGATGCCTCATCATATGCTACAAAATAGCAACAACCCTACACACACGCACACACACACACACACACACAGAGAGAGAGAGAGAGAGAGAGAGAGAGAGAGAGAGAGAGGTAAAAAGAGACAAACTAAATATCTGTAGGAAAAGTTATTATTTCCAAGCTAATGTGGAAAATTTGGGAACATTCAGAAGACCTTGAACTGCTTACATAAGTTTCAAAACTGTTGTTATAATTATCACCCACACCTCACCCCAGGCAAAGAGTTGTTTAGCCCAAGGATATAATTTCAAACAAAGAATATTTAAATACTTTCCCATAAATTTTCAGCTTGGGAGATGTGCATAAGAATTAAATAATGGAAAAAGATTTCAGGCCGCTCCATGGAGTATGAATATGCCCATGGAGGGTAGCTTTGCCCTTGCAATGAACATGTGGGATCTACCTCCCCAATTATCCTCCTATCCAGTTCTTGATGAAGTATGTGTGTGTGTGTGTGTGTGGGAGATGTTATCTTCTTTGTTGTTGTTGTTAGTTGCGAAGTCATATACAACCCATCGTAGCCCCATGGACAATGTTCCTCCAGGTCTTCCTGTCCTCTACCATCCTCTGGAGTCCATTTAATCTCACGCCTACTGCTTCAGTGACTCCATCCAGCCACCTCGTTCTCTATTGTCCCCTTCTTCTTTTGCCCTCCATCTTTCCCAGCATTAGGCTCTTCTCCAGTGAGTCCTTCCTTCTCATTAGGTGGCCAAAGTATTTGAGTTTCATCTTCAGGATCTGGCCTTCTAAAGAGCAGTCAGGGTTGATCTCCTCTAGGACTGACAGGTTTGATCACCTTGCAGTTTGTTATCTACTTACTGGCAGACATTATCCCATCCTACAATTATGTCCAGATTGGAGTTCTAAAGTGTTCTTGGGGAAAAGAAAAAAAAATGCCACCATGCCAATCCCATATATTTCCTTGCAATAGGAATGCTTTTGGGGCAGAGACAAGAATGATTGTTATTACTCATATTCAGTCCTTCTGGGGAGAAATGTTGAGCCAGGAGATATCAAGACAAGATATCAAGTGTTAACTGGAGATAAAACATCACTTTTATTCTATACAAATATATACCCTGTTTCCCCCAAAATAAAACATCCCCTGATAATAAGCCCAATCAGGCTTTTGAGTGCATGGCAATAAGGCCAAGCACTTATTTCATGGTTCAAAAAAATATATAAAACAGGGTCTTATTTTCAGGGAACACGGTATTTCTGTACTTTGCAGAAAAAAAGTTTGGGTGGACATACTTTTAACTTACTGTACTTAACTATAGTTGCTGTTGTTTTCTCCCATCAAATTGTGGCGTAGAAATCCTGATAGTGAAAGTCTGCAGAACTTAGCAGAGGTTTAACAAGACTCAGTGTTGTTTCCTTTAATTGCCAATCAAATCATTAAGTTATTCTCTCCTTATCGTTTTATCTCAATTTAGGTAGGACGAAATCTTGCTCTGAAGCGTTTCATATTTCCCCTGCAAATTTCTTTTGCAACACATTCATGACATAATTACCTTGGAGCAGGACATATTGATATTAATTGGGTTTATCTTGGCGAACAGTACGGCTACATGTGTTTGCACTGTTCTTTAACTTTGCACCGTCAACTCATTTTTCTGAATTTTACTCTGCTGTATTCTGTTATCTGTGTGATGTAACATCAATGAAATATGGGTGGACAGGAATAGGAACATGTTCAAAGGCAACAAAACTCTATCAGGATGTATATTAGGAGCAGAAAACGCATTGCCCTCTAGAAGTTGAACTCCATTTTGTAACAGCCCAAGCTAATCATAAGCTAATGAGTAACATCTGGAAGACCATTCATTGCACACCAACTCTCTACACGATTTAGACTATTACACAGTCTTAAGGCTATAAAATCTGTGAAGCATTATTCTAAGACATGGTGCATGAGCGATTGTGAGTATTTAAATAAAGCAGTTAAAATCTTAAAGGAGTTAAGCAGTGAAGAGAATGGGTTCAAAATGCAAAAGCAGATGGGCCCAAAAAGAAAAAAACGACTCTGAAAGTTGATGGTTCAGGTGGGTAAACTTGAACTGGAGATGGAATTCTCCTTGCCAGTTCCACACATTACTCCTGATATAATTTTCCACAGAAACATCTGGTACCAGTGGCGTTTGGAAACAACATACTGGGTTAAATGAAATATTGTTCTAACCGCAGCATATTGGGTCCGATGTGCTTTATGTAAAGCTTTGTATTGTTCCGTAGATGCCCAGAGCAATAAAACTGCCTATTTTGTAATCCATTCAAATTAAAACAACAACAATAGAGAGAAGGGGCAGGAAAAAAAACAGTCTCTCCATCTGGGCAGCCAAAACTTGTTTGCCCGCGTCTTAAAAGGGTGGAATGACAATGAAACCTACAAAAAGCAACATTTTAATGGAAAACGCCAACCAACCCCTTATCATTCGCTGCAACACACACTGCAGCACAAGCATTGTCATAGCGGTATACAAACTAGGCTTCTTGTAAACTGCCTCCTGAAGTGACCCAGTAATGAACAAAGCAGTAGAGGCAAGAGTCACGCCATCAGCACCTGTTTGCCTCTCTACGTCCAGCAAGAGAGACGCTGCTTGTTATCATCCAGACGCCTAATCTGGAAGTGAAGTTTGTGCAGGCACTGCTGATTTTTAATTAACTGTCTAGTGAGCTTGGGGGGGGGGGATCTGCTTTAAATGCTCCTCAACTGTGAGATTCAAAGTGTGTGTGTGTGTGTGTGTGTGTGTGTGTGTGTGTGTGTGTTGAAGGGGGAGAAAAATAGCAGAAAAGCCAGCCAGAAGCCCTGGCTTTGGAGAGCAGTTAAATAATGTGAAAAGATGGAAGAATACAGAAATACCCACCATGAAGGAATAGATTGTGAATGTGGTAGAGTTTGCAAACATGGCAAAATCAACTCCTTTCATTAATTATATATGTGTGTGTATGTATATACAGTAGGTAGGTAGGTAGGTAGGTAGGTAGGTAGGTAGGTAGGTAGGTAGATAGATAGATAGATACCGTATTTTTCAGACTATAAGATGCTCCAAAGTATAAGATGCAGCTAGCTTTTGGGGAGGAAAACAAAAAAAAAGAAACTCTGCCTCTTCCTCCCAGCAATTTGCCTCCTTGCAGCAAACAGCAAACAGCGTGGTCAGCTTCAACACAGTCTGATTTAGCACAAGCAACTGATTGGCGGTTGGATCTGCCTCCTGAAATATCTTCTATCAGCTTTTCCAGGCTGCGGGTATCGCCGCCGCCCATTGGTGCCAGTGCCACCCATTGCCGCTGCCATCTATTGCCGCCTCCGCACGCCCCATTTTCAGCCTCCGAACATCACGCTTTCAGCCTCAACCCCATTTTCGGCCTGTTCCAGGCAGCAGGGATCTCCATCCCCGCCATCTGGAATGGGCTGAAAATGGGACATGTGGAGGCCAAAAATGGGATGTGCGGAGACCAAAAACAGGATGCAGGTAGGCTGAAAATGGGGTGTGCAGAGGCAGTGATAGGTGGCAGTGGTGATGGCCGGTACTGATGCCAATAGGCGGCGGTGATCCCTGCAGCCTGGAACAGCTGATAGGAGGTATTCTAGGAAGCAGATCCAACTGCCAATCAGCTGCTTGTGCTAAATCAGGCTCTGCTGAAGCTGACCACGCTGTTTGCTGTTTGCTGCAAGGAAGCAAATTGCTGGGAGGCAGAGGCCGAAGGGTGGGGGCTGGTGGATAGGCGGGGCTTCGGCAACATTCGCTGTATAAAATGCACAGACATTTTCACCCACTTTTTGAGGGGGAAGTGCGTATTATACTCTGAAATATACGGTAGACTTCATATTTCTAGTCCGCCCATCTGCCTCAAAGACGGACATTAAGGAGTGGACAAGACTGGAAACTCTTGATGGAGTTTCTTACTGACAAGGGATAAAAATGAATGAGCAATTTTGGGATTTAATGATTTTAAAAGGTTTGCTTATTGGAAGAAGGGAACCAACATACATCATCTGGGAAGGTGAAAAAGCTAATCAGTATGCTGCAAAGAAGAATGGAAGTCGCTTCTTTGGATATTTTTCCTTTTCTTAGACTTTTCCCATCTTACACTTTTTCTTCACTACTTTTTCCTGTTTTTGTAGCATCTTCATTCTGTGTAGAATCAGGGGTGGGCTGCTGGGGGTTCACAGGGGTTCAGGAGAACCTCTAGCTAAGATTCTGGGCAGTTCGGAGGACCCCCAATCCCACTCCTGGCTGGCCCCTCCCACCCCACCTCACCCCTCCCAGGAGTTCCACACGGCCCGTTTTGGATGCAGGTAAGTACAGGGCACGCAAGGAGGCTTGGGGAGGGCGAAAAATGGGCCTACTGGAAGTTCGGGAAGGGCCTCCGGAGCCTGGAGAGGCCATTTTCACCCTCCCAGGGGCTCAAGGAAAGCCTCCAGAGCCTGTGGAGGCAAAAAGCCCCCCCCAAATGGTGCAAGAGGCCGACTAGGCCACACCCACCATGGCCACACCCACCCAGCAATTGGGCAGAGAACCTCTTGCTAAAATTTTTGAAACCCATCCCTGTGTAGAATCCTTGTTCTGTCCCCCCACCTCACATAGGCAGACACACGAGCAAAAGACGTCTACCAGTAATTTATTTTTACAAGCCGACCTGAATCCTTTGGCAGATAAAAGTGCTGGCAGCTACTTTCCGAATGCCTGCCAAGTTTCTCATCACCTCTAGAAACAGGAGTCAGCGTATCTGTAGTCCATTGCTGGGGCAACCAAGAGTTCACAAGGCACAAAAGAGTAGTCAGAAGTCATTCACAAAGTCCCAGATATCCCATCCGAAGCTCACAATATGCAGTTTTTGTCCGTCACAGAGCCTGCAGAGCAACCCCACCCACTTTTATCCCCTGTGGGGCATGGCTCAGTGACTCAGCAATCTCTGGCCCTTCTACACCTCTTCCTTTGCTGCGTACACCTCTCCCTCCGACGCTGCCTGGGATCAATCCAAGATTGATCTTCATCACTCCCTATTAGTGGGTGCTCTGACATGCCTTCCTCCTGGCCTTCAGCTGGAACCTGAGGCGTTGCCAGAAAGGAGGGTCCTGGAGAGGGAGGCCTTGTCGGTTCCTCCCCATCACTTTCAGAGTCATCTTCCTCTGTGAGGACAGGCTCGAGAGCCGGAGTCACAATGCTCCTCTTTTAAGTAATATATAGTGAAGTATTTGATACAGATAGAGATAGAATTTGAACAAGGAAGAGTTTGTAGGAGAGGGTAAAGCACTGTAGCTTTCCACACTAAAGATTGTGAGTCCAGCATTTTCAAGTAAAAGGTATTTGCCTAGAGCACTATGTTATTCTAGGCTTTGTACTAGTTTTGCATAGCAGCAGCTGAACAGAAGAAAATGCCCTATCCTGCTGAATCATAGGATTTTCAGGCACTCAAAATAGGATAAACAACTTATGACTCATCCAGCCAACTTCACCATGGGCCCTAGAAGTTTCCTAGAAGTCACTGAGATACAACAACCTCTGGAGGGCCCATCTTTGCCTTAGAAGAAGAGCTGTGTCCTTTTTATAGAATGATGTTCTCAAGGGCTTTTTTGACTACCATTCCATCGAAGAACCAGAAATGTTACGTGAAAGGAATACCCCCCAGGTCAAAAGACTTGATCTTTAGGTCAGTAACCAAAACTAAGATAAACTCATTTTCTCATTGGAAGCATACATGGGTACCTCTCTAGTAAGTCATTTCCATTCTGGCTTGCACTTAGTCGTGTCAGTTCTATCAAATATCTGTAGTCCTTAAATGAAAATGACAAAATCGCATCCATTTTTGTATGTATGCAATAAACCAATGAGTAGACACTGCGGTACACAGTTCTATTCAGCTTTCCAAAATGCAGACCACCATTCAGGGTGAATAAAAATTGATGATTTTTTTTTAAAAAAATTAAAAAATCAATTTTTTAAATTTAAATCAGGTTTTTTTATTTAAATTGGATTTTTTAAAATCAAATTTATTTTAATAAAATGCATCTGGAGTAAAAATCTATCTAAAGATAGTTTTCTATTTAAGGTACATTTTGTTGTTGTTAGTTGTGAAGTCGTGTCTGACCCATCGCGACCCCATGGACAATGTTCCTCCAGGTCTTCCTGTCCTCTACCATCCTCTGGAGTCCATTTAAGCTCACCCCGACTGCTTCAGTGACTCCATCCAGCCACCTCGTTCTCTGCCGTCCCCTTCTTCTTTTGCCCTCCATCTTTCCCAGCATTAAGCTCTTCTCCAGTGAGTCCTTCCTTCTCATTAGGTAGCCAAAGTATTTGAGTTTCCTCTTCAGGATTTGGCCTTCTAAAGAGCAGTCAGGGCTGATCTCCTCTAGGACTGACCGGTTTGATCGCTTTGCAGTCCAAGGGACTCAGAGCAGGAGTCTTCTCCAGCACCAGAGTTCAAAGGCCTCCATTCTTTGGCGCTCAGCCTTTCTTATGGTCCAACTTTCATAGCCATACATTGCAACTGGGAAAACCATAGCCTTGACTATACACACTTTTGTTGGCAGAGTGATATCTCTGTCTTTTAGTAAGCTATCTAGATTTGTCATAGCTTTCTTCCCCAGGAGCAAGAGTCTTTTAATTTCTTGGCAGTGAAATCTGCAGTGGACTTGGAGCCCAGGAAAATAAAATCTGTCACTACCCCTATTTCTTCCCCATCTATTTGCCAGGAATTAGTTTATTCAGCATGAAATGGAGCTTAGTTATGTAGCATGAGGCTACATATATTCTGCAATATTGGGACTGTTGATGAGTTGACAGTGGGTCAGAGGAGGAACTGCTGTAGGACAGAGATGACAGTTGCTCTTTAAAAATTATGATTTAGATTGGGCCTTTTTACTAGTTATTTAAATCGTGATTTAAATTGACTTGATTTAAATCAAATCCACCCTGCCACCATTTTATTTCCAATATTTCCATTGAGAGTGATGTCTTGCGCAAGGGTTCCCAAACTTGGCAACTTTATGATGTGTGGACTTCAACTTCCAGAATTCCCCAGCCAGCATAGGAAATTCTGGGAGTTGAAGTCCACACGTCTTAACATTGCCAAGATTGGGAGCCCCTATTTTAGAGAACTGCCAAATCCGAAGATAATTGCATCTTGATTGAACAAACAGCCAAGAAGTGTGAATTAGATCAATCTGATGAAACACATGGCCTTAACAAAATCCACACTTTCCCTAGTTAGAAATGGCTCATTCATAGCATTATTAATTGCATTTTAGCCAATGCAAATTTAAAAAATCAAATGAGAGGCCAATTTAAATTTGATGAGGCCACATGGCCAAGTAGAGGTGTGTGTGTTTTTTTTACAGCTGCCACCTCATTTTCAAGGTGCTTGCTCTCTTCCCTGGGCCAAGAGCTCACAGCTCTAGCAGGCCAGTGTTCTGCAGCTTTTGTGAAAATGCGGCTGGCATAAAAGCAACTGCACTCACAACCGTCTGACACAAAGATTAAATGCCTTTTAAATGAATTGGCAATTGCATGGACCATCTATCCCAATAAAATTATTCCCACTTGGCATCGTCATGTGTAACTTGGGCCTAACAATTAGTCATAGTCTATCATTCTCCCATAAATCAGCATTCTTCAATTAAGCTTGGGGAGTAGTCTTCATCACGAAGATCTGGGCTAGAAAGGGAACAAATTAATAAATAATAAAGAGATATTGGCAACCTTATCAAAGGGCCACTTGCATCCGAAGGCAAGAGAATGGCTTTTCAACATACATAAAATGGGGCTGAATATAAACAGTGTTTGCATATTTTGAGCCACCTCTGATAAATGTCAATATCTGCATATAGTGAGTTGAAAGAAAATAAAGAGAATTATTACCAAGATGGCCTTAGCATTCTACTCAGAGGTGGTATTCAGCCGGTTCGGATTGGTTCGCCCGAACCGGTAGCAGAAATCGTGGGTGGGCCTGCCCCCGCCCCCACACCTGCCCCACACACACACCCGCCCTGGATCTATGCCATCCTATTTAGGCATGTTTTTGAGGCCGGGTGCTTGCGCAGCAGGTGCACGTTAGAGCAATGCGCATGTACGGAAAGTGTGCTCACGCGTGTGTGGAAGGCCGGGTGCATGCATGGAAGGCAGACGTGCGTGCGAACTGGGGTCGCACGTGCATGAAGCGAACGTGTGCGCGCAGCAAACTGGTAGTAACATAATGTGAAACCCACCACTGATTTCTACTCCCATGCTGAATGTTACTGTGTAATCTTATCATATCCCTGTTTATTGTAGAAGAGAAAATGAACTATGGAAAGACTGTCCTAGCAACATAAGGGAGGATTGTTGGGTGAGGTGTCCTGCAGTGCAAATAGCAAGTTGTGCAAGGGTTTGGCAACTGACTCATATTTATGACGGTTGCAGTGTCCCGGGGTCAAGAGATCACCTTTTGTGACTTTCTAACCAGCAAAGTCAATGGGAAGGCCAGTTTCACTTAACAACCGTATTATAGAATAGAATTGAATTCTTTTTTTTTTTTTTTTTATTGAAAAGGTTTTCAAATACAAATTTTTCCCCCTTTTTCCCCCCCCTCCCCCCCTCCCTAACCCCCCCTCCCCACCCTTCCCCCCCTGTGACTTCTTCGTAACAAAAAAAAACCCTAATTCATAACAGATTACTTACTCCCTCCTCAAAATACTGACCTTTACTTACTAAAAGTATTATAAATCCCCCTTTATCCATACATTTCAGAAAAGAAGAAGAGAAAAAAAAAAACAAAAAAAAACAAACACATTATACTATAACTATTATAAAATAACTCAAATTTAGCATAATAGTGTTTTATATCTATGCATTATTGCAACAATTCAAAACCACCTTCCACTTTAAAACTATACAATAAGTCCTACTTTAATAACATTTCAAAGCGGGCTCCCCATAAAATCTAATTTAACATTTATTCCACTCTATCCATTTCCTCCACTCCCCTAAATGTATCACTTAAAAATCCCTTTTCTTAAACTAATCAATCTGTAGCTAGCTTATTCACCCACTGTCTTACAAATTTACCATACACAACAATTCTTGATATCTTTAATTCACTGCCCACACTACTTAAATATATATATATATATATATTCCATTATATCTAAATAAAAAAAGAAAAGACAATAACTTTAAATTTATAGTCCATATAATATCTTCTTGAAGTCTTTCCACTGGATTGTTAAAACCAACATCCATAATAGGGTGACATAGCTTGCGGATGCAACAGTTTATTCAAGATCTCCAATCATATCTGCCCCCATCAGTAGTAAACATCTTCTTATATATATAAAAGTAAAAACAACCACCCGAGTGACATTATAATTGTATTCCATATAATAATAATTGTGGGTTTCATCAGGATTATTAATTTCCATCATCGTATTGGGTAACAACCCGATCTTCTGCATGTCCCAATGTGATTCTCTTGCCTTATAATTCAAGATAATTATAATATATTTATCAACACAAAAAGAAGTTTCAAAGTAGATAATTCAAAACCATCAATTTGAGGCTCTTTCCATGTCCCAAAATTACGGCAATGCAGAGATCTGCCACTATCCTCAGGATGATATTGACCAATATGTCGCCTCCTCTATGTTTTCACATAATCATTCATATTTTAAAATCACTGGCTTCACTGTTGCTTGGGTTAGAAATTTCTATTTTTGTACAACCTATTTCTTTTTTTGTTTTCTTTTTGTGGGTTTGACCTCCATCCTAATTTTTTGTGTCTCGCATTTCTTTTTTATCCCTTGTATATCCTCTAATTGGTTTCCATGCTTGTCCTTGCCTTGATAAGTCATCACATTAAAATCAGATGGCACTTCTCTCAAATTTGTAGATAATCCAGTGGGGTATCCGATAAATCCAAAGGCAATTTATCTGGTACAGTCTCTGTCTTTAGTTCCAGCTCCTTCTGCTTATCCTGTATTATATCTGAAGACGTTAAATTCATTTTCAACCTATTTTGATAAAATTCTTCCGCCCTTTCAACAGTATTTAACTGGTATCTTTCTCCTTGATATCTCAATATAATACCAACTGGGACGTCCCACCGGAATTGAATATTTCTCCTTTTTAACTCAGACACCAGAAAGCCAAATTTCTTCCTTTCCATTAGTATCTTAGGTGGGAGTTCCTTGTAAATCCAAATCTTTCTTCCATACAATTGCAAATTAGAATTGAAGGAATTTTGCACAATTTTATTCCTAATTTCTTTATCTGAAAAATAGATTACCACATCTCTAGGCAATTGCCTTTGCTTGGCAGTCCAGGAGTTTATTCGATAAGCTCTATCAATCCTACAAAACACTTCCTCAGGTTGAATCTTTAAAATCCCAGCTAGAAATTCAGAAGATATTTTCCTTAAGTCATCTCTGTTATTTTCCTGCAAACCTCTAAGTCTTATTGCATATTCTGTGAAATTATATTGTATCTTTAGAACCTCTTTTTGAATCCTCTGTTCCAGATATTCTACATTACCAGACTTTTGGTCAGCATCCATTTTAAATTTTTCTTCTGAACTATAATCCTGAATATTTAACAAATCATTTTCAATTTTTTGAATTCTATTGTCCAATTTATCTTGAATTTCATCCATTTTTGACTCTAGTAAATTAGTATTTGTATCCAACCGAATCATGAATTCTGACAATTTTAAAATTTTTTGCTGCAAAAAGTCAAACTTGGATTTCACCAATTCCTTAGTTTCCTGCTTAAATTTTTCAAGTTGCTGATTCACAATCTCATCCCTTCTTTCAATCTCCTCTAAGAGAAATTCTATTATATTAAAATCAGGTTTCTGGGACTGAAGAGTTAAAACTTGTTGCTTTAAATTCTTAGTGGGGGAATCCCCCCCACCTATTTGTTTGTCTGACTTCACAAGCCTCAGTGCCATGTTTCCGCCTAAGCAGGCTTTGTTAGAAGAAGAGAAAAAAAAAAAAAACAAGACAAAAGACTTCCAGCCAGCAACACTCAAGCCTCCAGGGAAAAAAGAGAAAAACAAAAACAGGAGCGGAGTTTTGTCTACAAATGTAGCCAGTGGTATTTATTCCGCTACATTGTAATAATAAAAAACGGAAGAACTTTCCCTCTCAAACTCTTCTCCAGCCGCGGCAGACGCCATTTTAAAAAGAAACTTTTTTCCTCTTTCTCTTCCTCTATTCTCTTAAGTAATTTTTAAAAGATAAGTAAAATACTTGCGCTTCAGTATTACAGGTCCAGCTCACATTTTCTTTGAGTAATCTGTCAAATTCGCAGGCTTGCTTTTGACGCCTGGCTCTGCATTAGCAGAGGTCTCCCAAAGCCCGGAGCAGCGGCTGGGGATATGGGGCATCTCATCCGCTCCATCCCAAAAGTAAAAGAAAAACTTTTGGGACTCTGCAGAGAGTTCTACCCACCCCTGCCGGCTCTATCTCCGTTTCCTCATGGGAATGGAGTTTTTTCGAGCCGCCGTTCCGTTGTGAAGGCGGCTCTGACAGGCAGTGGAAGCTGACGATCCCAAAGGAACGTCTGGCGGCGGCCAGCAGCAAACAGGAAGTCCGAATTGAATTCTTTATTGGCCAAGTGTGATTGGACACACAAGGAATTTGTCTTTGTTGTATATGCTGTCACTGTACATAAGGAGAATAAAATACATTCTTCAAGAATAAAAGGATATAACACTTAGTGATAGTCAAGATTACTAATAAGCTAGCAAATCATACTAGGAAACAAAAACAATATAAATTGAAAGATACAAGCAACATGGTTATAGTCATAAGTGGGAAGAGATAGATACTAGTAAGGAAGAGAAGAATAATAGTAATACAGTCTTAGTAAATTATTTGACAATGTTGTGGGAATTAGTTGTTTAGCAGAGTGATGGCATTCGGGAAAAAACTGTCCTTGTGTCTAGTTGTTCTGGTGTGCAGTGCTCTATAACATCGTTTTGAGGGTAGAAGTTGAAACAATTTATGTCCAGGATGTGAGAGGTCTGTAGATATTTTCACAGCCCTCTTTTTGACTCGTGCAGTATACAGGTCCTCAATGGAAGGCAATATTATATTAATACTACAGTATTAACATCTGCACTGATTCACTTAACTGTGGCAAGAAAGGCGGTAAAAATGGGGCAAAACTCACTTAACAAATGTCTCACTTAGCAACTGAAATTTTTGGGCTCAAGTGTGGTTGTAAGTTGAGGACTACCTGTAGATGCTACTCAACACTAAACTGGCCAGATTGTAGTGTCGTAATCTCAGAGAGTTTTGATTTGGCCTTACATCTCCAGAAAATCTCACACGATTGAAAAGATGACTTGAAAAGTCAGAATTTTTTTTTCTTTCCTAAAAAAAAATAAAAATAAAAGTCTTCATTAGTGTGAGTTGACAGAATGAATAATTCCATAGCATGTCTTCCTAACATCAACTTTTAATTAATGCTGGCATAGTGGAACTTCCTTAGCTGGATGAATTTATGACTTGCTTTGGCAAATTTTCATCAAGTGTCATCAAGTTGTTGACACTTTTGCTGTTGTTCTCTCAATTTCCTTCCTTCCTCAGCCTCACTCTGAACCTTCCACTCTGCGTTTTATCTGAATATTTCTTTCCTCCTCTATGTTTAATGTAGTTCCAGAGACTCAGGTGAATTACAAGCTCGGGGCTGAGGGAACATCATTACTTGCCTTCCTTGCACCTGAAAATTGCTTTTCCTGCTGGCTTCCAAAATGAGCGCATTTTAAACATAGTGCATTAAAGCACAGAAATTTGGAAATGTCACAGAAGCGCCTCAGACTTAAAAAAAAAAATTGCTTGGTGGAGTCTCCATTTTATTTAGCTGCTGCTGTGCAGGACTAATAGGCGTCGAGTTTGTTGGGAGATAGCCAGAGAAAAATGAACAGACAGATGGGATCTAGGGTTAATGAGTAAAGGCCACATAGAATTGTATAAAACAAAGAGTCCAGTGTGATGCACATTGCCAATATCAACATTTAGGTTCCATCCAGGTGTCTCTTGGCTGCAGATACGCACAGTAAAATATTCTGCAGAAGTTGCCAGCACTAGAACATGAGTGCAAGGATAATGATAAAATATACTCTGGAATTCATGAGGCCTCATTTTCTGTAGCTAACACTGTCACTTAATAGATCTGTCTCTGACCTCAAATAAATTACATTGCATTTTCTGTTTCATTTTCTTTGGGTTGGAAATGAGGATAATGGCCCTAATCTGCCTTTCAAAGACACACAAAGGTTTATGAAAAGGACGGGTTTTGCAGGACATTTTGTTGCTTGCATTAATGTCCCAGTCAGAGATGATCTCCTTGTGGATGGAGCAATGGATTGTCTTCTTCATGCAAGATGATGAAGCCATGCAGAAAGAAGTATGGGTTGTACATAGGAATCTCCATCTTACGATTTTGTCCTAAATTATCGGCTAGGCAGAGAAAGTTTTCTCAGCTCATCAACATTGGAGGGCTGTTGTATAGTTAAACAGACCACTGTCTTCCAAATTTCTGGTTATTGTTGCAATTGGAAACATGAGTTGAGGCAAATGTCTATAGAGATTCTCAGTCATCCACATCATGGTTGTCTTGAAGCTTCTCTTCCAAAAGGCAACTGGACTGTTTTTGAAGAAGGAGGAGGAGGAGGAGGAGGAGGAGGAGGAGGAGGAGGAGGAGGAGGAGGAGGAAGAAGAAGAAGAAGAAGAAGAAGAAGAAGAAGAAGAAGAAGAAGAAGAAGAAGAAGAAGAAGAAGAAGAAGTTGTTTTGCTTCTCATCCAAGAAGCTTCATCAATTGTGACTGGATGGTGGGAGGATGGAAGGATAGGTTCTGACAGGATGGTGGGGGTAGATGGAAGGATGAAGAAATATAATATAGAAATAATCCTTCGATTCCCACCACCACCACCATCCTGTCAGAACCTATCCTTCCATCTTCTTGAATGAGAAGCAAAACATCTTCTTCTTACTCAAGGAAAGAGTTCAGTTGACTTTGAAAGACCAGCTTTGAGAATATTTGAGGCAGATTGTTTATTTCCTTTAAGTCATAATAGCATTCCTCAAAGGTGACACAGCTAGAAATTTTTTGGCTGGAGAGCTGTTAGAACTTAAGTAGACCCAATATCATGGCTGGAGCAATACCTTGTGACTGCATGTTGACGTGAAACACATCAGAGACTGATGGGAAGGAAGCAAAGCATAGGCCACACACAGACCAATGGTAGAAGGATGGTTCTTCATGATGGGGGTAGATATTCCTGAGATTCTAGAAGGAAAAATGGACAATACTGGCCTAGGTGGAGCTAAAATGAAGTACCTTCTGTATGAGATGACCAGGCTGAGCCTGAGGGAGAAATCAAACTTGTCATAAGTCACAAGTCCCTGCACACCTGCAAAAGATCTAAGTCCATCCCACTTGAATGCCTTTCTTATCTCTCATTTCCTTTGACCACTAGCTAGTCAGATTTTTGTAGAGAGCTTAAATCTTTATTGTTCTTAGTTGCAAAGTCATGTCTGACCCATCGCGACCCCATGGACAATGTTCCTCCAGGCCTTCCTGTCCTCTACCATCCTCTGGAGTCCATTTAAGCTCACGCCTACTGCTTCAGTGACTCCATCCAGCCACCTCATTCTCTGTTGTCCCTTTCTTCTTTTGCCCTCAATCTTTCCCAGCATTAGGCTCTTCTCCAGTGAGTCCTTCCTTCTCATTAGGTGGCCAAAGTAGTTGAGTTTTGTCTTCACGATCTGACTTTCTAAATCATTATACTCATTTGAATTGCTTGAATCTCCTGATTTCCGTGGGACTTGACACCTTCTTATGTTTGAACTGATTCCAAATTATCCATCAATATTCTAACAGTTCTGTTTCAGCATGGTCCAACATATTTTTTTTGAGGGGGAAATGAAGATTGATTCCAATTCACTGTAAGCCAAATCTTTGAATCTTTCTCCATTTGGAACCATGTGTATTAATGGCATTCTAGTACACAGTAACTGGTATAATCTTAACACACACACACCAACGGTGGGTTTCAGCAGGTTCTGACCAGTTCTGGAGAACCGGTAGCAGAAATTTTGAGTAGTTTGGAGAACTGATAGTAAAAATTCTGACTGGCCCCGCCCCATCTATTCTCTGCCTCCCAAGTCCCAGCTGATCAGGAGGAAATGGGAATTTTGCAGTAACCTTCCCCTGGATTGGGGAGGCAATGGAGATTTTACAGTATCCTTCTCCTGCCATGCCCACCAAGCCATGCCACATCCACAGAACCAGTAGTAAAAATTTTGAGACCCAGCACTGACACATACACCGTATTTTATCTGTAGAACATACTTCCACTAATGTTGTTGTTGTTTCCTTCTTGACATTTGCACTTGCTGCTTGTTTAAAACATTAAATTCAGTGTTGTGGGGATTTATGACTAATAATAATAAGCCAATATCTCCATTTGTGGTGATTTCCCCCCCCCTTCTTTTTAAAGAAAACCACAACTGCAATGAGCCGGGACTATTATATCAGATAGCGAGAGGTACAAAGTAGTGTTTGATCTTTCATTGATTCAGGAGCACATTTCTCTTGCTTCTTTTTTCCCTTAATCCTCAGTGCTCAGCAGACAAAACAACCCCGACTGAATGCTGAAACAATCAGATCATTAAGAGTGCAGAAGATGCTTCCTACATCTTTAACCAGCCTGACCTTTCTCTTCTTCATCTAGACTTAGTCCCATTACTAATCAACAGGCCAGGCTGAATTTAAATATATTTTAATACATTCCTACCTTTTGATCAAATGAGGTGTTTGCTGCAGACCGTAAATGAAGGAAAGGATAGGGTGATTATCTGATTCTTCCCTGTTCCTTTTAGTGGGAAGAGAGAATTGAATTCTTCAGGTGACTTGCCTTAGTGTAGCGGTCACCAACTGGTGGTCTGTGGACCACTGGTGGTCCGCAGGAAAATATTGGTGGTCCATAGAAAAATTATTTGCATTTTTTATATGGCACTAAATCAGGGGTCCTCAAAGTATGGTCCCTGGGCTGGACATGTGCAATGAACATTTGTGGTACTGCAGAGAGTCTCCCCCTTCGGGGTCTTTTTGTTTAGGTCGGAGCAGGGCAGAAATTCCGACTTGGGGTCTGCTTCGACCTCCTGGTGTGGGGCTTTGGGCGAAGGCTGGAGGGAAGTGCCACTGGTGGCGAAGAGCTGGAGGGCCTTGTTCCAGTGGGACCACATCATGGCCTGGAACTGGATGAGCCCGCTGAGCCTTCAGGTGCTGGTACCTGGCCTTGCACTCCTGCAGGTCTTCCTTCTACTTGGAAAGTCTATGCTCATAGTCTTCAGTGAGGTGCTTCTGCTGAGCCTCCTTCTCGGTCAGATCCAATTTGAACTGAGCCAGCTGTTTTGCCAACACTTTCTCATGGTGGCTGCTTAGCTCCAGCAACTGCTTCCTGTTGGGGGCCTAAGGAGCCCGATGGGCAGGCAAGGAGTAGCGAGTAGAGGCTGGCAAGGCGCCTCTCCACGTGAGTGAAATCAAGTTGGCCATGCCCACCTAGTCACATTACCACCTTGCCATGCCCATCCAACCGGTCATTAGGCAGATCTTATTAGTGGTCTGTGGGATTTAAAATTATGAATTTAGTGATCCCTGAGGTCTGAAAGGTTGGTGACCCCTGCCTTAGTGAACACGTACATGCTTCACTGATAAAGGAATGAAGACATTCTCTTATAAGGAAGCCTTTCAATCCTTCGAAAGAGTGAGGATCAGTACTTGATTTTCTTTTAATTCCCAAATTTATATTTGTGACCCTTTCTAACATGCTCTAAGATTGGGTCAACACTTTCTATGTAATGGTGGTAACAGTGGTTAGAATGCAGTATTGCAGGCTAACTCTGAATTTGACTGCCAGAAGTTCGATCCTGACCTGACGGTTCAAGGTTGACTCAGCTTTCCATCCTTCTGAGGTTGGTAAAATGAGGACCCAGATTGTTGGGGGGCAATATGCTGACTCTGTAAATTAGAGAGGGCTGTAAAGCACTACCATGTTTATCCAAAAAGACAACCCACCTTGAAAAGAAGCCCTATCAGAAATTAGAGTAGGAGTGAGGGTAAGAGAGGGAGGAAGAGAGGAGGAGAAGGAGAAAGGAAGGGGAAGTAGGGAGGAGAAGAAGAGGAGGGGAAGAGAAAGTAAGAAGGAAAGAAAAGAGAGAGGTGGTAGGTTTGAGGAGAAAGATTGCTGTACAATAAAAAAGATGAAATGGAAGAAAGGCAACCCTGAACAAATATAAAGATATTAAGATAAAGAATGAATTGTTAAAGAATAGAGAACAAATATGAATAAATAGCAATAATTAGAATTTAAGGGCAAATGAAGATGTTGTTTATGTAAGCAAGCATAGAAATATTGAGACATGATAAAAGAAAAGGGGAAAAAAGATTTTGGCAAAAACTGTAATTGAGTAAAATGTATTTGAATTTGATTAATTGTATAAGATAAGATATGACCAATACTATGGGTAAAGATGTGGGTAAATGGGGGGGGGAGGGACCAATAAAACTTGTTTAAAAAAAAAGAAAAGAAGCCCTATCATGTTTTTGAGAGCATGTGATCAAATTAAGCTCCTAATTACCCCTAGTTAAGACCACACCCATCCCAAGTTGCAGGGGGTGGGACAAGGCACACAGGTAAAAAAAAAAGCTAGGGTGGAGATGGGGGGTTGGAGCTGCCCTACTTACCAGGCCTCGCAGACCCCGACACCTGCCTTGCCTTCTTCTGCGGCCACTTGCCACCACTTGCACGCATTGCCCTGGCCTCCATTTGTCTTCTCATGCCTGCCGGCATCTGTTATCTGCAGCCAATAACAGAGCTCTAGATCAGTCTGGAGCTCTGTTTTTTGCTGCAGATGCCTTCCTGCAGGCATCTGAAGGCAAAACAGAGGCCAGGGTGATGCGTGTGAGTGGCAGCAAGCGGCCACAGAAGTGGGCCAGCAGTGGGTTCCTGCTAGGTAGGGCTGTCGGTGCCACCACCGCAAGGTGAGTCAATAGTCAGAGCCCTACAAAAAGAAGGCCTAGCCGTTTTTTTTGGGGGGGGGGCAAAAGAAAATAAGACCCGTCCTTCTCTTTGGAGAAACACAGTATGAAGTAGTACGTATGTCTAAATGCTATTGCTATTTTTAACAGAACTTCCTTTCTTAGATTACTCTTTTCTTAAGAAGTGTATTTCTCCTGCTCTCTGGTGGTTTTGTTTAGTTGACCTCAAGTTTCAACTTCTGGTTTGTCCCATTGGTCCTGGTTTCTCCCACCTTCCAGTCATGACAGCTGGAATTATCCAGGGAGGAAGACGCTTAAGGAGACCCAGTGGAAAGACAAGTAGACTTCTCCATAATTTGAGCATTTTTGGTCAGGTGTCCAGTGCATGCCTTATTCCACTATTTTTCAGTTTCACTTGTGCTTGGTCTCGGTGGGGTTTCCATAAATATCATGTATACTTGTTCCAACACAATATTATTGGAATGTATCCAGGAAGGATCTTTTGCATGGAAAAAAAAAAAAGAGGGAGCATTGTGGCCAAGATAGGAAAGTGTCTGTGTACAGTTTTGGGGCCTCGATGGAACACAGGTTGCTGGGAATTTGGCAACAGCAGGTAAGTGGCAACAGATGAAGTCTGTCAAACTAAGCAGATGCCTCATTATCCATAGTGCCACATTGCAACAGTGCAGCTGTAGGGAGACAAGCAACGGCTTCAGTCTTACTTTCGTCTCATTTGCCAAACAACATGGCTGCATTTGCTTTGTGTACATATAAGTGCACACACATGTTCACACAATATCAAAGTCTCTGTCTGTATCCTTTTCTGGTATCATTCTTCACCTCTTGGATCCTCAGATATTTTTCTTTTTGGGACAAAAAAATGTAGAGTGTAATTCAGTCTGATTCATTTGCAAAAGAACGAAACAGTTCCATAATATATCAATTCAAGGACAATTACACTCAAAGAGTTATGTTTTTAAAACCCCATAATAAATGAATAATTCCTTCGACGGAATTGCAGGCTTGCATCTTATTTGCATATTGTTTATCCAGCTAAATGGGCATTTCCAATGATGTCTTTCCCAATACCGGATAAGTTCCTGAGTAATGTAAGATCATGTTTTTATTTATTATATGTGAAGCAGTGTGTTAAACATTACTGTAGTCTTTTAATAACATTATAGTTACTTTAATTGCATTCAACTGATGTTATGATTAACGTTAAATCTGTCTGCCTCCCGTTTGGAGGTCCAATTTGTTAGCAGTGAAATGGTAGCATTTTGTGGATTGGCTCGATTTTCAGTTTGTTACTCTTTTATTTGGAATGCATTGAAAAAAAAAAGGAAACAAGTGACAATAGGGATTTAACCCATTTACCTTGGAGTAATCCCCATTTAGCTTAATTTGAGTTTTTCCCAAGTAGACACGTACAGGATCTCACTGTAAATGTAATTCCTTGCTAGTTAAGCACACACAGAGCAATACAGCAGAATCTTTAAAAAGCAATATATTGTTAACAGTGCTCTGTGTAGTAGGTCCCAGATGAGCAGAGCTGCCCAATACATTTGTTTTGTGAGCAAACCTATTTGTTTGCTTCATATGTTTATTTATTTTCCAATTAGTTGCCCATGATTTTTGCAGGTTTACCTCAGATTTATTGTAACATCTGAGATGTTACATCTGAGATACATTTGTAATGCAACTCCAATGGTTCCAGGTATGTTCTGTAAAAAGACACAATCGTTTAAGATTTGTCTTGGGTGAGCAATCACAGGATGAACAGCCTGGAAACCATTTTTTCTGAAGCTAGTCCCTTGGGACCACTGCTTCTTTTCTGTGTGATTCCATTTTTCTAGTCCAAGGAGCTGGATCCTCACCCAGTAGCCAAATTAAATCCATTGAAGCGGAATGAGGAGGCACCTGAGACATCCATAGATCTGAGAAAAGGCAATTCTACGCATCTACATATGTTCAGATAAAAAGTACCTCATTATAAATAACCACAATTCAAGGTGTTGGTTATTACCTTTAAAGCCCTACATGGCTCAGGGCCAGGTTATCTTCGAGACCGCCTTCTGCCGCATAGCTCCCAGCAACCGGTAAGATCCCACAGAGTTGGTCTCCTCCAGGTCCCGTCAGCTAAACAATGCCAGCTGGCGGGCCCACGGGGGAGGGCCTTCTCTGTGGCGGCCCCAGCTCTCTGGAACCAGTTACCTCCTGAGGTCCAGACCATCCCCACCCTTTTGGCCTTCCGAAAAGCGGTGAAGACCTGGCTTTTCCGGCAGGCCTGGGGCCGTTGATCTCGCTCTTGCAATCTGGCGAGATCCGGCCATGAATAGCGTGAATGAATTTTTAATGTTTTTAATGTTTTTAATTTTTAAATGTTTTTTTATAATGATTTTTTTAAATGTGTTGTGAGGCGCCCTGAGTCTTCGAAGAGGGGCGGCATATAAATTGAATTAATCAAATTAAATTAAATTAAACCTGCATTGCTCTTTATTTTAACTATTCTAATATCAGGTCTACTGAAGGGCATACAGCATGTAGGGTTCTTGGTGGTCTTTGAGCTTGGTGGTTTTCTTCCGGACGTTTCATTATCAAGCTAGATAACATCATCAGTGCTCCAAGGAAGGAGGGTTTGTGTGGCGAGGAGGAGGAGGAGGATTAACAGCGGATGAAACATCTTGCAGATGTTTCATTACCAAACTGGGTAACATCATCAGTGCTGGAAGGGAGTACGGTTTGTGTGGAGTGGAGGAGGAAGAGGAGGAGGAGGAGGAAGAGGAGGAGGAGGAGGAAGAGGAGGCAGATTAACAGCAGATTAAACATCTGCAAGATGTTTCATTACCAAACTAGGTAACATCATCAGTGCTGGAAGGGAGTACGGTTTGTGTGGAGTGGAGGAGGAAGAGGAGGAGGAGGAGGAAGAGGAGGAGGAGGAGGAAGAGGAGGCAGATTAACAGCAGATTAAACATCTGCAAGATGTTTCATTACCAAACTAGGTAACATCATCAGTGCTGGAAGGGAGTAGGGTTTGTGTGGAGTGGAGGAGGAGGAGGAGGAAGAGGAGGAGGAGGAAGAGGAGGCAGATTAACAGCAGATTAAACATCTGCAAGATGTTTCATTACCAAACTAGGTAACATCATCAGTGCTGGAAGGGAGTAGGGTTTGTGTGGAGTGGAGGAGGAGGAGGAGGAAGAGGAGGAGGAGGAAGAGGAGGCAGATTAACAGCAGATTAAACATCTGCAAGATGTTTCATTACCAAACTAGGTAACATCATCAGTGCTGGAAGGGAGTAGGGTTTGCTCTCATTTTTATATACCAGTGGCTTGCCCTGTCACTGTTGGTAGGAGTGTTCTTGATGGTTCCTTGATTAGGCTGCTGTTTACTGTTAGCTTCTTTCGATTGGTAGTTCCTTGAAAGGGATATTGTTTACTTCTTGATTGTTGGTCTAATGTCGCCATACTACAAAAAAAGATGTTGAGACTTTGGAAAAAGTAAAGATGATCAAAAGCCTGGAGACTAAACCATATGAAGAACGGCTGTAGGATTTGGATTTGGCTAAGTCTAAAGAAAAGAAGAATCAGGGGTGACATGATAGCAGTATTCCAGTATTTGAGGGGCTGCCACAAAGAAGAGGGGGGTTAAATTATTCTCCAAAGCACCAGAGGGCAGGACAAGAAACAATGGTTGGAAACTAATCAAAGAGAGAAGCAACCTGGAATTAAGGAGAAACTTCCTGACAGTGAGGACAATTAACCAGTGGAACAGCTTGCCTTCAGAAATCATGGATGCTCCATCACTGGAGGTTTTTAAGAAAACACTAGACAGTCACTTATCTGAAATGGCATTGGTTCTCCTGCTTGAACAGGGGGCTGGACTAGAAGACCTCCAAGGTCCCTTCCAGATTCTATTCTATTCTAGTCTAGTCTAGTCTAGTCTAGTCTAGTCTATTGTTAATCTCTGCTCAACTAGGTATTGGTTGCTGGTGAGGTGTTTTAGTCTTTTTACTTCCTTTTGGGCTTTTTTACAATCAAGGATTCACCAAAAACATTCGCACATCTTGCAAGCCTAACTAATATGTAAACATGAGAACAAACCCCCTCTCCTTTCTAGCACTGATGGTGTGACCTAGTTTGGGTAATTAAATGTCTACAAGAAAACAAGCAAGCTCAGAGAGCACCAAGGACTCCACAGTTCAACCCTGAGCTACTAATATTCTCTTCTAACAGGCATACTATACAGTATTTACTTCAAATTATGCAATAACTTTTCTATGAATACTGATTTGCCCAAGCAGAGTTAATGCCAGTAGAATAAGAACTACATTTTTCATATTCCAGCATCAATTCGGTGTCTAAAATAAAGAAAATTAGCTTTTTGTACAGCTCCAGTGCCTAAACAAGACCTGTGCCATTTGTCCCATGTCCTACAAATCAGGCTACTGCATTTGTGAGGTTCCATTTCAGTTTTCCACGAATGGATTGAAGTGAGGATACATAAGACATTTTCTAGTGCAGGAAGAGATCTTAAAGCAGCAGCTCCCACATACCCAGCAAGATTGCTAGCAACACCATCACAAAGTACTATTTAAATATACACTTCCCGTCAATATACATATTTAAATGCATTTATTAACGTATATTGTATTTGCCAAGAACTTTCTGGAAGTGTTCCGAGAACTGCAAACAGATTAGATGGCTGAGTTCTAATCCAGCTATTTGTTTGAAGAGGTTTTATATTTTATATAGGAGGAATTAATGAAGCATGGTGTGGCTTTTTTTCCAAGTTATTGGCGGAGTATAGTTTTTCTTAATATTGGCTTGTAAAATTGATGGTTACAACAAACTTGAGAAACTCAGGCTGAACATCTGACACCTCATTACAGAAATTTAGCAGACTCTGGAAAATAACAGATTCGTTCTGCATCTTTCTTTGAATGTCCACTCGGTTTTTGCTAGAGCTAGAATAAAAATGAGGAGAAAAAGATGCTAAGCTTTATTCCAGTGTGAAAGGAAACAAAGTTAACGAGATGACACATGCCATCCCACAATGATAGGATGTTCATCAAGTGGTTTCTTTGATTGTTGTCACCAGAGGGAATGGGAGTATTGTTGCTTTTTGTATTGAGTTTTACCCTTGAAACCCACTTGGAATCATCAAGAGTGAGTTGGGTGGCCGTGTAAATTTTCTTAAACAAATATTGTTTTATTTATTATTATTGATTGATTTTTTTTTACAAAAAAAAAACCCTTTTATTTTAATCATGGCAATACCCTTACAAAGCGATCTACAAATCAAAGAATAATTGTAAGATAGAATAACTGCATTAGCAGCAATATCGCCTTTCCCTTTTTTTCCCCTCTGTTTCTCTTCTTATTCATTAACTGTTTAAATATCAGAAATTTCTACTACTAATTTCTATCTTGTTTACCAAACCAGTAAGAAAAAAGATCAGGAATTGATTCAGACTATAATATTATTCTGTACTTTAAAGAGAGAGAGAGAGAGAGAGATTCTTTTTTTCAACTTAATCATCAAAGCAATCATCATTCCATAAATGATGGACTAAGAAAAAGGCATTTGATCAAGTTGAGTGGGATTCTTTTACATGATAAATAAACACGGATCCAGCAGTCTAAGGGTAGCCTTTTTGACACACCTTTGCTCTTAATATTTTTGCTCTCCAGTCTCTTGGCGTCCGAGAGGGCTTGTGTCTTGCCATGAAATGCTGAGTTTGGAAATCTCTCTAGATTAGTCTCAAACAAGGACTAACTCATCCATGACCTTTCAGAAACACGATAAGAGCTTAATTAAAAACAAAGCCGAATGGATAGTTAATTCAGATGAGACCACCAGCTCCCCTGTGTTGAAAGAAATGGAGATCTGTCAGCAATTCAAGTTGCTGCTGATAATTCTATTATATAATGACCATTGAGTTGAAGAGCAGGCACCTTTTTATAGCCCTTCTTATTATCAGAGCTCAGCTACTAGAGAGAGCACTGTTTATTGTTAAAGTCCTACAGGCAAATAAAATCAGGTTAAAGGGGGAAGCTACACCACTCCAAGGACAGGGAATGAACATTCAATGAAATTTCATTAAAACAATTCCTATGCAATAAAGGCACATTTGAGTTTCTAGACATGATACAGTGGGGAAATTTTGACCCCCTACATATAACAGAAGAAATAAACTTTTCCTAATTATGCTAGGACTTGTTAAAATTTATTTAGATGTAGGCGGTTCACACTGCTAACATCTGCCACATATGAGAACACTTACTAACCATGTTAACAAAACATACACACACAGGGTTCAAGTTAAAGACCTAGTGCCTGTGTATCAGACCTGTCCCAAATCTAACTCTAGGAAAGAATGACCCTTGACTCCATTTAGTTGAAGTAATAGGTAGTTTTACTAGAGTAGAATGGTTGCAAGTAAGGCAGGATCTGAAGAATTCCCATGGAAAGCACCACATTTTTCCTTCCCTCCTGGTCCACCCACCCACCCCCCTTGAGCCAGTCACTGGTGTTCAATAGCAAGGTGTTTGGATGTTTTGGGAACCATTTGATGGTGGGCAGTCCATCCACTCATTCTCAGGCCGAGAGAGAGAATAGATAGAGCCGGTTCACCAAAAATAAAGAAATGGAACAATACTGCAAGATTTGCCGATCCCACTGAACTGTGCTTCCCTCTTCCTCATTTTGTCTTTGTGTGAACTAGGGAGGGATGTGATTGAGATGTTATCTTTCAGTGTTTTGTTTTTGGCCTGGGTTCAACTCTTCTTATCCTCCCTTTGTCTTGTTAGTAGTTTTCTCTCTTGTCCTGCAAGGCCATTCCCTCTGCCCTCTTCACATTCTGCTCTATTTTCAATTTCTAAAAATATGGTTAACTTAAACAATTTCCCAATTAGCATTTATATACCATCTGGCCAGGGTGAAGCAGCACTAGAGTCTTCCCTTACTCCCTCTCCTCTTTTCCCACCACCTTTTCTCCCCCTCTAAGCCAGCTATTTAAGATTCTATTCTCAACGGAATCCCCACCTCCCCATCTGCAACCTGTAAACAGTTGTTTGAGGAGCAGAGAGAATATATTGAGTATAGTATAGGGGGAAGAGGGGTGGGGGGAGAAAAGCAGCCCAGTGATTTTGACATCCCATAAATCACAATTTATTCATGCCTTTCTTTTTATACCAGTTTGAAAAAAAAAAAAGAAAGAAAGAGAACCCTCTCTGGAAGCAAACGAGCTTGGCTTCGCAGCTGAACGCAGCCTGTCAGTGCTATTGCATTGTTCAAGGAGATTTAGAAAAATTACCCCAAGGCCTGCTTCCCTTCATATCAGTAATTGTGAATTGGAGCTATGGGCCTTTGCAAGAGGGCAGCCTCTATGTCATGTTGCTGGAACGCTGCCAGGAAAAAGGATTTTTTTTTTTTGAAAAAGAAAAAAAATTCCCCTATCTTTTCACTCATCCTGTTGGTCTTTAACAAGAGCCTGAATCGGAATAAGGTTGAACTATTTTTTTTTTAATAAAAAGTTTTTTATTTTTTCTCTTCGTAACAAATGTTACATCATTAATCAATCAGTGTGTCATCTGGGTACAATTTTTTTGTGTCATCATATTTAACACTTACCACCATTTTCTTAATATGTACATATCTTTACTTTTACATTTCAATTTATTATATCTCCTGTTGCGTTTTCCTTCCAAATTTATTTAATTTTTTATCACTTTTTGTCCATATTCATCTTCAACCCAATGATAAAATTGCCCCCCTATGTTATAATACTCCGATTCTTCCTTCCCTTTAATTGCCAATGTTAATCTATTCATTTCTGCACATTCTAACATTTTCTTAATTACCTCTCCCTCTGTAGGGATTTTTTTCTGCTTTCCAATTTTGTGCAAATACAATTCTCGCTGCAGTTATTACATGAATAATCAAATATACATTTTCTTTACTAAATTTCTCAGATAAAATACCCAACAAAGGTTAAACTATTTTGAACATGGCTTGGACATGCAGCACAAAATGCTGTATTGACTTCAATCTTCTTCTAAGGTCTAGGGCTTTTACCTCCATTGAAGACTGTCCTTGCACTGTTGGCTTCTTTCCACTTATATCTCCTATCCCTTAGAAATTATGTGTTTAAATCTATATCCAGAACTTCCAGTTCAAACTACTGGAAGAATGATGGGGGTCATATAATAGAGAACAGCTTCTTGAAAGTGAAAGTATATATTGCTGGACATGCTGTATCAATACAGACGTACAGATGGGTGTTAGATGTGGGAAGATTGCTCTAATATATGTCATTTTTATTACACCATTTCTAATAAAAGATAACATCTGTAGCTCAGAGTTGAACTATCGAGTCCTTGGCACTCTGTAAACTTGGTTGTTTGCTTGCAAATGTTTCATTAACCAAGCTGACTAGTGATAAACTAGATAACAAAGAGATAAATCATGTTTACGCACCATACTACATCTCTAAGTAACATGGAGATAAATCATATTTACATACCATTCAAAAAAGACAATAAAAAAAATATAAGAATGGAACAAAAAGACCAGAACACATCCTCTCCAGCAGCCACACTAGATAAGCAGGGATTAGTACTAGAAAAACAATCAAGTAGGAAACAATCAAAGAACACAAAGGACTCTGTAGAAATTCTCAGTCCTCTGGGTCATGGTTGTCCCAAAGGTGCTTTTTCAGGAGGCAACTGAACTTTCTTGTTTTTTCTTTGAAGACATTTCACTTCTCATCCAAGAAGCTTCTTCAGCTCTGACAGGATAGTGGGGAATGGAAGGATTTATATTCCTTG
The DNA here is from genome assembly GCF_059756535.1 of Pantherophis guttatus. NCBI lineage: Eukaryota > Metazoa > Chordata > Lepidosauria > Squamata > Colubridae > Pantherophis > Pantherophis guttatus. The sequence continues at coordinate 19,739,907 of NC_142071.1, read as the reverse complement.
CAGACAGCTGGTCATTCACATCCTTTTAGAGGGTCATTGAAGCACTTGGAGGTTGATCTGTGTCCTCAGGGTCACCTGAGTAGTGCTAATGGTTCCTGTAGTCTGCAATTTTTTCCTCTGGAAATCCATTCCTACTCCCACACCATTCAATGGGTGCTCATCCCAAATTGTATAGCTAAAAGCCTGTAGAGATTCTCAGTCATTCAGATAATTTTATTTATTTATTTGTTTGTTTGTTTGTTTATTTATTTATTTATTTATTTATTAGTTCGATTTATATGCCGCCCTTCTCCGGAGACTCAGGGCGGCTTACAATGCATTAAGCAATAGCCTGCATACTTTTTGTATATACCTGCTTAGTAGGGCTTTCGCCCCCACAAGCGGTGTTCTTTTTTATACAAAGTCAGCTTATTGCCCCCACAATCCGGGTCCTCATTTTACCTACCTCGAAAGGATGGAAGGCTGAGTCAACCTTGAGCCTGGTGAGATTTGAACTTGCAGTAATTGCAGGCAGCTGGTGTTACTTAACAGCACTTTAGTCTGCTGCGCCACCAAGGCTCTTTGGTTCATGGTTGTCCCCAAGGTGCTTTTTTTCAGGAGGCAACTGGACTTTCTTGGTTTTTTTTTTTCCTTTGAAGACATTTTCCTTCTCATCCAAGAAGCTTCTTCAGCTCTGACAGGATAAGTGGTAAATGGAAGGATTTATATTCCTTGAAATACAAATAGTGTTGCTATTTCTGTGATTCAGGGGTGGGTTCTGCTTACTTTTACTACCGGTTCGCAACGGGAGCACGCACCTTGCTTCTGCGCATGCGCAGATCGCTTCTGATAACGTCAGGGTCAGTGGGCGGAGCCTCCCGCCGGCTTTACTACCAGTTCTATAGAACCAGTCCGAACCGGGGGAAACCCATCACTGCTGTGATTTAAAAAAACAAACAAACAGGGTCATATAATGCAGAATTTTGAGAAACGGAAATGCTAAATGATAATTGTATTTAATTCAATTAATTTTAATTTAATTAATTAAATTTATATGCCGCCCCTCTCTGAAGATATATTCTGGTTTATGTGCTTGTTTCTGAAGTTCAAGTTAGTTTTATCGATGCAGGGAGAGGGAGACCGAGAGAGGGGGAGAACCGGAACAAATTCTACTCCCCATCTGTGTCATCTGATGAGAATGCTTTTGCAAAAAAAATAATTATTATGTTTCTCATGCCTCAATGAGGATGAGGGACATTGCATGTTTTCTTATTTTTACTTTATCTGTTTAAAATTTCTGATTTTTGTTTTTTTTTTTAAATGAGCTGGAATGCTTTATGGAGCTTCACAGATCTTTCCACCTCTCTGCATTTGTCTTCACCATAACATCAAATTCCTCCCATCTGGAAGACTCGTTATTCTTCTAGTTTTGGCACTTGTTGTCCTCACAGGTTTGCCAGGTCTCGCACAGAAGAGCTTTGATTGTAGGAATTTGGGACAGGCCTGCTTGTTGGTGTATGATGACAATACAGTCACCGTTCAGAAAGAGGCAAGTTGCCGGAATAAACCTTTGGATGCTTGGCTGGCCATCTGTGCTGCCTTGGCACACTTTTGTGATGCCTCTGGCGGGGCGCTTCCTCTCGGTCTCTCTTTCTCGACATTCAGGCATGTGTCGCTGCTCCTGCCAATTGTGGCTTGCCCACGTTCTCTGGTCTGACGGAGAACAACTGAAGTAGAAACCAGAAAGGGCCCTGCAAACTCCTGATAACAGAACAAAATAAAGGTAATTTCCAACTCGTTAGTTAACAATGGCAGGATAAATCAGGGGTGACTAATGAATCAGTAAATTACCCACCAAGCTTATGGGTAGATGTTCACAAGACAATTGGGGGAATCAGTAAACAGCCTAGAAATAGGGAGTCTGTGACCCTGAAATTCAGCATTAGTCTTCCACTTCTACCGCATCCAAACAGAGCAGCCTCTGCCATTGTAAAACTGGATTTGTTTCTCAGCCGATGATTTACTATTCTCCTTTCTCCCACGTTCATTATGTAGCCTCCTTCAATCATTTTAAAATCCTACCTGTATGGAGCAGATAAAGGTATGTGATCTTGGCTCCTTCCCTTCCCTCCTGCTTCACCCAACGATGGGAAGATTTGCAGTGAAGCGCATTTGGATGCAGGTGGTTAAAATGCATTGCACACAGAATATAGACGTAGCCGAATCTTCAGATTGTATCCCCATCTACAGATAACCCTCGACTTACAAGCATTTAAAACTGCTGGTGGCCTTCTACCGCTGCACCATAGAGAGTATTTTAACTGACTGCATCTGTGTATGGTTTGCCAATTGCACAGTGGCAGATAGGACAGCAATCCATAGGATCAACGTCATTGCCCACAGGATCACTGGTTGCCCTCTCCCCTCCTTGGAAGAGCTTTATAGCTCCCGCTGCCTTAAGAAAGTTCAAAACCTTCTTAAAGAGCCATCTCATCCTGGGCACCCTTTTTTTGAACTATTACCATCTAGCAGGCGGTACAGGTCAATAAAAACAAGGAGAAATAGGCTGAAAAACAGCTTGTATCCCAGGGCGATAACCATATTGAATTCTAAGGTATAGTGCAATATCGGGTTTTCAATTTCAATTATATACAGTAGAAAGTAAAGGATGTATGCTTGTGTTTTTATTTTTATAGTTATAATGCACACTGGAGACGGCATTTAATTTCGTTGTAGCATGTGCAATGACAATAAAGTAAACTATAAGCTATTTGTTTAATGATTATTTGAAGTGATGATGGTGCTAAAAAAAAAAAAGTGGCTTGCAATTTGTCCTCCAATTTAGGACGGTCACAGAGTTCTCATGGTCATGTGATCAAAATTCAAGCGCAGGCGCAGTGGTGGGCTTCAAAATTTTTTACTACCAGTTCTGTGGGTGTGGCTTAGTGGGCGTGAAATGGCTTGGTGGGCATGGCAGGGGAAGGATACTGCAAAATCTCCATTCCCTCCCCACTCTGGGGTCAGTCAGAGGTGGTATTTACTGGTTCCCCAAACTACTCAAAATTTCTGCTACCGGTTCTCCAGAACTGGTCAGAACTTGCTGAAACCCACCTCTGGCACACGGCAACCAGAGCATGTATTTACAATGGTTGTAGCATCTTAGAGTCACGTGGTCACCATTTGTGACCTTCTTAGTCACCTTCCAACAAGCAAAGCCAAGGAGAAAATCTGATTTGCTTAACGACCATGTCAAACAACCGTATCAATAAAGGTTGTGATGATTAGGGGACTGGAGGCTAAAACATATGAAGAACAGTTGCAGGAATTGGCTACGTCTAGTTTAAAGAAAAGGAGGACTGGGAGTGACATGATAGCAGTGTTCCAATATCACAGGGGCTGCCACAAAGAAGAAGGGGTCAACTTATTTTCCAAAACACCTGAAGGCAGGACAAGAAGCAATGGGTGGAAACTATACAAGGAGAAGACTAACCTAGAATCAAGGATAAATTTCCTGACAGTGAGAACAATTAATCAGTGGAATGACTTGCCTCCAGAAGCTGTGGGTGTTCCAACATGGGAGGTTTTTTTCAAAAGAGATTTGGACAATCATTTGTCCAAAATGGTATCAGATTTCCTGCCTGAGCAGGGGGTGGACTAGCAAACTTCCAAGATTCCTTCCAACTCTGTTATTCTGTAAAATTGGATAAGATTCAGTGGTGGGATTCAAAAATTTTTACTACAGTTCTGTAGGTGTGGCTTGGTGGGCGTGGCTTGGTGGGCATGGCAGGGGTAGGATACTGTAAAATCTCCATTCCTTCCCCACTCCAGGAGAAGGTTACTGCAAAATTCCCATTTCCTCCCGATCAGCTGGGATTTAGGAGGCAGAGAATAGATGGGGGCGGGGCCAATCAGAGGTGATATTTATCAGTTCTCCGAACTACTCAAAATTTCTACCAGTTCTCCAGAACTGGTCAGAACCTGCTGAATAGCACCTCTGGATTCACTTAAGTGCTTTGCTTAACAGCAGGAGTTCCAGTCCCAATTGTCGTTGTTAGTCAAGGACTACCTGTATTATTATTATTATTATTATTATTATTATTATTATTGTTGTTGTTGTTGTTGTTGTTGTTGTTGTTGTTGTTGTTTAGACTTTTATACCACTTCATAGTGCTTTACAGCTCTCTCTAAGCAGTTTACAAAGTTAGCATATAGCATATTGCATATTAGCATTAGCATATTGCCCCCAACAATCTGGGTCCTCATTTTATCCACCTCAGAAGGATGGAAGGCTGAGTCAACCTTGAGCCTGGTGAGATTTGAACTGCTGATCTGCTGAACTAGCAATCAGCTGAAGTAGCTGCAGTACTGCACTCTAACCACTGCACCACCTCGGCTCGTATACAGCAAGTGCATGGCTGTATCATGCTTAAGTGTCAAGATGAATGACAAATTCTTGGCATTTGAGTCCCTTAGTCCACATTCTTTCAACATCATGTACTGTTTAAATTGCTGACCTGGAATAGGTCAATCCTAATTCAAGGCCCCACTTGACCACAGAGCTCCAGCTTAATTCCCAGAGCTGATAGGCGGATTAAATGAGGGGTGACACCCGTTCATCATTCATGCTGCCTTAATTCTCAAAAGGGAAGAAGGAGGATATAATATATACGGATGCATAAATATGAAGCCATGAATTTGTATTAGGGAAACCTTCCCATACTTTGACTTTAAACCAATTATTAGTATTGGTTGAATAAACACAGACTAAGTAATTCAATATTCAATGGCTTCAGAAATGAATTTGATACTTATTTAATTTACTTTTTTTCACCTTCCTGCTTTGTGGGGATCAGTATAGTTTTCAGACTTAGCTATTCATGGACTGGTTCCCCTTAGCATGAACAGGCTAATGAAATTGGAAAGTTAGAACACTTAGACTGAGGCTTAGAATCAGAATAGAGTTGGAAGGGATTCCTGCAACTGTTCTTCATATGTTTTAGCCTCCAAGCCCTTAATCATCTCCGCTGCTCTTCTCTGCACTTTTTCCAAAGTCTTAACATCTTTTTTTTTGTGCTGTGATGACCAAAACTGGTTGCAGTATTCCAGGTGTGGTCTTACTAGACCTGGAGTACCTGCATTAAACCAGATTAAACGAGAAACTAGAGTCAGAGAATGTGAATGATCTGGGAGCAACCTTTTCACTACATTGCTATATGTTTTTACAGGTGGGAATGGGAAATAACAGTAATAACAGTAACAGAGTTGGAAGGGACTTTGGAGGTCATCTAATCCAACCCCCTGCTCACGCAGGTAACCTATACTAGGGATTCGAACCGCCGAACTACCAACCTTTCTGATCGACAAGCTCAGCATCTTAGCCACTGGGCCGCCTAGCAGTTTCTCTAACTGCAAATAAGATTCAGTAGCGTCTTCGTTTCTAAAATGATACATCCCATCTTATAAGAAGCACAATGGGTTATGAAGACAAGATACAAGTCTTTCAAAGGATACACATAAATCAGCCCGTACAATTTCACTCCTTTGTTGCAAGCAGCATTGAAAATGAATGCCCAGGGAAAGTAGTACTATACAATAATAAGGTCTATGCTTACAGAAAACATTCTGTAAATACATTCCCATTTTCCTTAGAAGAGCATTATATTGTCGTGATCTTCAAAGCAATTAGATTCAGAGATGGAAGGATGATGATAGTTATAACTGTTGACGACCTCTATTGCTCGGATGCTGTCTGGAATGACAAAGCCCTCTTTTTCAGGATCAATGCTGTTGTTTGCTTAATAATATGTATGGGGCTGTGTTATTAAGTTTTGTAAATTATTAGGATTCTCTCTATCTTCCACTTGTCACTTTGGTATCAAGGCCTGTAATTTTTCACGCTGTTTTGAACATGGAATGTTGGATGCACCCAAAGAGAGAGAGAGAGAGAGAGAGAAAGAGAGAACTATTTGCTTCAATGAATATTTATTTTGTTTTAATGCTGTCAGGATAGTCAGATTTTTCCTGTTTGCTGGTGCTATCGTAATCAAATAACTAGCTAACCTGGTTTGGCAGGAGGGGAAATGTTTCTTTCACTCCCGACAACCAAGTTCCATCTTCCTGTCTCCTTAATCTCCTTTATGGCCAGTTGGACTTAGATTCTAATGCTGAGACAACCAGAGTATTGTGATTCCCTCCAGATATGGATCCTTGTTTCCAACCATAAAGGGCCTCTTCCGAGATGCTTTCATTAGATTCGTTAGCAGATGTTATTGCCAAAATCACAAGTATTGCTCCACCCAATAGGACTGAAAGTAGTCCTATAATACATAATCGTAAGAGTTCTACTCATCTAAGAAATCAGCGGCGAAAGTAATCGGACTGTGTGGGCAACCACTGCTAACAAATGGTAAAACACTGGATAAACTTTTCAGTACCCACAAAGAAAACAATGGAAACATTTTTTTTTTACTGGTTCTAATTGGTGCATTTGCCAGGCCCTCCATTCCTTCTGAGATTCAGCAGCTATATATTTGACCATTGTCTACTCTGCATGTCTTCCTCCTGTCTCTCAAGGTGATTTCCACATGCTATTATATTGTCCTATATTTCTGGCATTTTGGAAAATAGACATTGCTTCTTTTTAGCAACTACCCACATATATATATATGTCTTTGGTTATTCGGGTTTTCTCCCACGTAAAATTGAAAGTGTCTTGGCGACGTTTCGACGAAGTCTCATTCGTCATCTTCAGGCTGGTGTTTTTGGCTTCGTGCTTCTAGGAGCAATGTGTGATCGCAGCTGTTTCTTTCTTTTAACTGCTAGTGGGGGTGTGAACTGATTGGGTGGGAGCTTGGATGTGTTCTGATTGGGTGGAGGTGTGTTCCGATTGGTTGGGGGCTTGGCTGTGCTCTGATTGGATGGGGGGGTTGGCTGTGCTCTGATTGGATGGGGGGGTTGGCTGTGCTCTGATTGGATGGGGGTGTGGCCCATCCTGGCCAAATTTCTCGCCAAACAACTACAGCCCTATGCAGAATCCATCACTTCACACGTAAAAAACTCATTCCAGTTCATAGAGATCATAAAGAAACAAAACTTACAGCCCAGCGACCTACTCTTGAGCTTCGATGTCATATCCCTCTTCATCCAAGTGCCAATCAAAGAAGCCTTGACAGCTATTCAAAAGAAATATAACCACCCCAAGCACATCCTAGATCTGACCAACCACTGCCTATCCAACACATACTTCATCTATAACGGACAAAAATACAAACAAATAGAAGAAGCATCCATGAGATCACCCCTCTCACCTGTCATTGCAAACCTCTACATGGAACACTTTGAAACCCAAGCTCTAGAAAAATCCAATCACAAACCCAAACTCTGGCTCAGATACGTAGATGACACCTTCATAATCTGGCCATACGGGAAAGAAAAACAGGACAACTTCCTCACACACCTCAACAGCCTACACCCCAAAATACAATTCACCAAGGAAACAGAAGCGAACAACCAACTTCCCTTCCTGGATGTCTTAGTCTACAGAAAATCCAATGGCTCCCTAGGACACACTATCTACCAGAAGAAAACACACACAAACCGCTATCTGCACGCACTCTCACACCACCACCCTGCCCAGATCAACTCTGTAGCCAAGACACTCATTTCCAGAACAAAACGCTTAGCTGACAAACAACACCTAAAAACCGAACTACACACTCTCACTAACGTACTAACATCCAATGGATTCCAAAGAAATAAGATCACCAACCTAATCCAAAAAGAAACCCCCACTAAAATCCAAGACAGAGAACAAGAAAACGGCAAAGCCCTCCTCCCATACATAAAAGGCACCACAGACAGAATAAGCAAAATCCTCCACAAACATAACATCAAGACAGCATTCTGCACAAACCGAAAAATATCCACCATCCTAAGGAACCCCAAAGACAAAATTGAATTAGAAAATCAAGGAGTATATGAAATCCCATGCACCGCCTGCCCCACCACATACATCGGACAAACCAACAGACGAATAAGTGCACGCATAGAAGAACACAAGAATTCAGTCAGAAAAGAGGAACCAACTTCTTCCCTGGTCCAACACCTTAAAGCCACAGGACACGATATTGACTTTAAAAAGACCAGAACTATCGCCAAAACTGGACACTTTAACAACAGAATAATCAGAGAAGCCATCGAGATAGAAAAACGCCCACACAGCATGAACAAACGAGACGATACCTCCCGCCTACCAGCCATTTGGAAACCCGCCCTTATTGACAAACGAGTCTCTAACATGACGAATGACACCAGACCCACACTCACGAGAGCCACACAGGATGTCACCACCACACATCCACGCAGAAAGCAGACTCAAACCCACACTGATAATGAGCCACGACCAAGGACCAGAAGCCAGACCGCAGCCGCATCATTAGCCACTTTAAACCCCTCCAATCCATACATGAAGCAGACTGACACCCACCATGAAGAGCTCGCACGGCCACAAACACGAAGCCAAACAACGACAATGCAGCTCACCAGCTCAAATCCCCCTGCAACTCAGACTAAGCTGAGCACAACCAAGCCCCCACCCAAACAGAACACACCCCCAGCCAATCAGAGCACAACCAACCCCCCATCCAATCAGAGCACAGCCAAGCCCCTAACCAATCAGAACACACCTCCACCCAATCAGAACACAGCCAAGTCCCCACCCAATCAGCTCACACCTCCACTAGCAGTTAAAAGGAAGAGACAGCTGCGATCTCACATTGCTCCTGGAAGCACGAAGCTGAGAACACCAGCCTGAAGATGACGAATGAGACTTTGTCGAAACGTCGCCAAGACACTTCCAATTTTACGTGGGAGAAGACCCGAATAACCAAAGACCTACATATATATATATATATACACGTTTCTTTCAAGACACATCCTTGATCTTGTCTCATGATCTTGATCGTGTAGATCTGAATCAGCCTCCCTCCCTCTCCTTCCTTCCCCTCCTTCCTTCCTTCCCTCCCTCCCTCCCTCCCTCCCTCCTTCCTTCCTTCCTTCCATTTTTATGTCGCCTTTGAGTCACTGCAGATTAGCTCCTGCACAGCGGCTTGCCCTTGTCTCTTTCCTGGAGCTGAGAGTGAGTGGCCTCCCGCCTGTCTTCATGCCTAAAGCAGGACTAGAATTCATGGTCACCCAGTTTTTAGCCTAGCCTAGTGCCTTAACTACTCCACCAAGCTGTACCTTTGAATCCCCCCCCCTCTTTAGTGCCATAAATCCTGCAAAGAACTGGGCAGGGAAAGGCTTTGCTTTTCGTGACTTTGCCTGACTTTAATTTCTTGGACATAGAAAGGAGCCTAGCAACTGGCAGCAAGTAATACCATGGCAGCAATTACACCCTCCATCACTTTCCTATCAAGGCATAAATGGCAGCAAATCACATCTTCCTCTGGCCGCTGCTGACCTTCATTGCTGAAGGTTACAGTCACAGTCTGTTTAACAGTAATCCAAGCCCAAATTTTTCCCAAGATTGGACTCCATTGTTTCAGCTAGTAAAAGTTCATTATGTGGAGCTAATGGGGATTTTATTTCAGGCATTGAAAATATAACAACGAAGGGACAAAGCAACCCACAAGGGAATGATGAGAACAGGTTATATCCCCATGTGTGAATGCATGTTTGAGGCATAACTGCTTTTGGTCAAATGTAAACTTATCTTCTTCTGTGGAAGAGTGGCATCCTGGAAAGACAAGAGTCATAGGGTTTCAGATTCTTCAGTGCAGCTTCAGTGAAAAGAAGGACCAGGAGAGACAGGATAGCACTCTTCCAATATTTGAGGGGCTGCCCCAGAGAGGACGGGGTCAAGCTATTTTCCAAAGCACCTGAAGGCCAGACAAGGAATAATGGATGGAAACTGATCATGGAGAGATTCAACCTGGAAATAAGGAGAAACTTTCTAACAGTGAGAGCAATCAGCCAGTGGAACAGAAGTTGCCTTCAGAAATTGTAGGAGCTTCATCACTGGAAGCTTTCAAGAAGAGACTGGACTGCCATTTGTCAGAAATGATGCTTGGGGGGGGAGGGGCTGGACTAGATGACCTACAAGGTCCCTGCCAACTCTGTTAATCTGTTAATCTTCATTTGCCATGCAGGAAAGGTCTACAGCAGGATAATAAGGTGCCAAATGAAATTAATTCTGGAAGTGATTTCTTTGCTCTATTCTCAACTGACATAACAGCATCATGGAAGCGGTTTTTAAAAGGAATAACCTAGTGTATACTGTAGTGGTGGTAATAGGAATAAAAATGAACCATATGGCAGTAACATTTAAAGAAAGAGCTTACATCAGGAAAAAAAATACATTTTAAAATTTGATGCCAGAGCAATTAACAAAATCAGTAGCAGAAAAGCTTGATAAAAAAGAAGTTAGACTGTTGACATAAACTTGGTCTTGGTATCCTTAACTTGGGTAGTTGAATGTGAGGTATCCACCTTCTCAATAGCCAATGAATATCCATAAAGGTGATCCACATCTTTTTAGTCTTTTAAATGGAAGCATGAAAATATATTCCAACTGGCTTTTAATAGCAATAGCACGTAGACTTATATACCGCTTTACAGTGCTTTACAGCCCCCTCTAAGCAGTTTACAGAGTCAGCATAAGGGAGACCTCAACAATTTGGGTCCTCATTTTACCCACCTCGGAAGGATGGAAGGCTGAGTCAACCTTGAGCCAATCGGAATTGAACTGCTGGCAGCTGGCAGAGTTAGCCTGCAATACTGCATTCTAACCACTGTGTACAATGGATGAATGGATGGATGGATGGATGGATGGATGGATGGATGGATGGATGGAAGGAAGGAAGGAAGGAAGGAAGGAAGGAAGGAAGGAAGGAGAAAAGAGCAATAGCACGTAGACTTATATATCGCTTTAGAGTGCTTTTACAGCCCTCTCTAAGTGGTTTACAGAGCCAGCATCTTGCCCCCAACAATCAGGGTCCTCATTTTACCCACCTTGGAAGGATGGAAGGCTGAGTCAATTATAATACCAATTATAATGTATTATTTTGCAGCTGTTCTGATTTTTTTAAAAAAGAAAATATGGCCTTTTTAAATCGTGGTACAATTTCCCCCCAAAATATGTAACTTTCAGGTTGCATTTAAAATGTGTAGTTTCTGGTGATTGGGAAAAAAAAAATACATAGTGTATCTTTCTCCTTGATTGAAGCCAACCCATGAGTTTCATGATAAAAAGAATGGGGTATTATGGTTCATGACACAGTCATTCATATGTTTAGATAAAATGGATTTGGCATTTTATCCACCTATCCCTTCTAAATGATTTGGGATGTTGGTGTCTGACAGTGTTAGAGGTATTGTCTCAGAATATAAACTGTTCTATATTATTATTATTATTGCTGCTATTATTAGTATTGGCTGATCATGTTGGATACAGATTGCAACTCTAGAAAGGCAGTTCTCAGAAAACAGATATACAGGTATTAATTTTTTTAAATATTCTGTGCTGCTTCAGGGGTAGCAGAAATCTGTTTTGTTAAAAAAAAATGTCAGCAAACACTTCTAAGCAACAGTGGCAGTTTATGGACAGTATAATAGGATTTTTTAGCCCTAAAATAAAATAACGAAGGCTAATTAACATGCCTGGATCCATTTAAACTAATAAAAGGAGTTCAGAGCTGCCTAAATGCAGTTAGGAAACTATGAATCTGGCCAGGTTTCATGATCTCACATTCATTTGCCAAATAAATGTCTCACTGATTCGTTTCTAAAAATAAATGCTGAAGACCAGATGCCGAGTTTTCCAATTTTCCATGTGGCAGGTTTAAAAGTTGTAGGGGGCATTTAGCAATTATCATAACCATTTACATTAATATAGTGCTTTCAGTAAACAAGACTTCTCCTACAATATTCCTTGCACATGCCTGAACATAACTACATCCTGCCTGCACACCTAATTTATTTCTTCATTCTTTTTGCAAACCACTCCGCTGATTCCTGCTGATAACTTTCTCCCATTAGATACAACAGTTTTTTCCCCCGAATGCCATCATTCTGCTAAACAACTAATTCCCACAACACTATCAAATAATTTACTAAGACTGTATTCTATTATTTTTCTCTTCCTTACTAGTATCTATCTCTTCCCACTTATTATAACCATGTTGCCTGTATCTTTCAATTTATATTGTTTTTACTTGTTTCCTAATACAATTTGATAGCTTATTAGTAACCTTGACTATCACTAAGTGTTGTATCTTTTTATTCCCCCTGAATGTATTTTATTCTCCTTATGTACACTGAGAGCATATACACCAAAGACAAATTCCTTGTGTGTCCAATCACACTTGGCCAATAAAGAATTCTATTCCATTCTATTCTTCTCATCCAAGAAGTTTCTTCAGCTCAGCCATAAAGGGCCTCTTCCAAAATGCTTTCATTAGATTCTTTAGCAGATGTTATTGCCAAAATCACAAGTATTGCTCCACCCAATAGGACTGAAAGTAGTCCTATAATACACAATCGTAAGAGTTCTACTCATCTAAGAAATCAGTGGCAAAAGTACTTGGACTATGTTGGCAACCACTGCTAACCAATGGTGAAACACTGGATAAGCTTTTCAGTACCCACAAAGAAAACAATGGAAGTGGGGTTTTTTTAAACTGATTCTAATTGGGGCATTTGCCAGGCCCTCCATTCCTTCTGCAGATTCAGCAGCTGCTTATTTGACCATTGTCTACTCTGCATGTCTTCCTTTCCTTTCCAGAGCTGAAGAAGCTTCTTGGATAAGAAGTAAAATGTTTTTTTTTAAAAAAAAAAACATAAAGAAAGTCCAGTTGCCTCTTGAAAAAGCACCTTTGGGACAACCATGACCTGGATGACTAAGAATCTCTATAGACATTTAGCTATGCTCTTAAACAAAGGTTTCAGTCTTGATCTGAGCTGAATTGACTCAGTTTTTCACTGCGATGCAAGACGAGGCCAAAACCAGGCAGACGGATGAACTGATAGGCTGGCAAGGAGGCGAAGGCCAATAACTACCCATTCAAGAAGTTGCTCAGATTGAGAAGGCCAGACCAAAGTCTGAAGCATTTCTTAGAACACCAAACCATCATTGGTTACTTTTAGTACGTGGAAACCTCTGAATCAAAAATCAACAACTTCAACAATGAAGTAACACCTTTTGGGCATTTACATCAATAGTGCCCAGGTAGAGATGAGAATAATAGCTCTCTATTGTTGCTGTAAAATAGGATTTTATTAAGTCTCCTCCTCTACTCATAAAATCACATAACAGCTGCATTGTTGTTTGGGTGCATTGTTCGAAGATGCATTTCCAATTTTATATACCAAATGTGCCACTTCATATACATTAAGACGACAAAGTAAATGACAGCTGACATGCTTAGTGGCTGTAACTAAGTGAAGATGATAAACAGAGGTTTTCTGGGGGTAAGAGGGGGCTACACTCAAGAATAAAGACACTGGGGAAGTAAAGGGGAGATAAATCTCCCTTTTTTGAGCGCATGCACTCAAAATAATAAGCCTCCCCCCGAAAATAAGCCCTCCCCGAAAATATTTAAATGCAGAACTGGAAATCAGGTAAGATGGCAAGAGGAGCCCCATCTTGCTCCATGTGCCCCAAAATAATAAGCCCTCCCCGAAAATAAGGCCAAGCGCTTATTTGGGGGTTAAAAAAAATATAAGACAGGGTCTTATTTTTGGGGAAACACGGTAGCTTGAGATCAACCTATCAGTTGAGTCAGTGGATTGTCAATGGAGTCACTAGGAATTGAATATGTCTCTGCGGAATTTAACTCCCATATGTGTAAATATGAGGGCAGGGATTTGTGAAGCTCTATGTCAAGATTGCTGAAGATCTAGTAAAACTGGTGGCCCTGATTTGAAGGAGGAAAAGAAGGAAAGTACAATTTACAGTTACCTTGTTTTAGAAAAGGAGAAATATGAATAATATCATTCCCTACAGCTCCTTTCTCCAAGCATAAAGACAATATCAAAAATTGGTTTTATCAAGTGAGATATGGATGCAGTTAGGTTAGAAGTTCTCCAACCCTGAGTGAGAACATGCTTTTCAATCATGTCCAGCCAGGTCATCAAATTTTGGTGGCAGAGGATTCAACATGGTAAGATACTCTAAAGATGGATTTTTTGACAGCAACCACCAGTTGCAAAGTTTCTCAAGTTAGCAAAATCTGTGAGTTGATCTCGCCTTAAGATGCCATGCTTATTTGGTAACGTGTGGATGGGAGAGAGGCTATGACCATCCTTGCCCTACCTAAAAAGCACCCTGGGAAATTCCCTCCCCAGTGAAAACGTGTCACCTTGGACTCACCCTTTTGGAGCAGAAGAAAGAGGCAGCAGGTAGAACAAGAAAGAGAAAGGTTCCTCTCCCTCCTCATTCTTCCTCTCTTTTCTCTTTGATTGACATCTTCATTTAAGGTTACAATAATATTTAACATTCCCATCACAATAATGTAAGCTAGCAATGGCATCACCGTGTTTGATGCCAGCCTGTTTTCTTCTCTCTGTGTGTCTTTTTCTTATCCTTCTTCTTTGCAAGCTTTCCGGCTTTGATCCCCGCATCATTCAGCTTCTGCTTTCTGTTATTTCTATTTCCTTTGCCTTTACCTTTTTCTTTTTTATTGTTGTTGTTTTTTGTTCAGGAGGGTGGCTTTGTCAAAGAAACATAGTCTCATTTTCCCAGAGGTCTCGCGGGGCAGCCGACACATTTCACATGTTTTGTGTCAGCTGCATTAACTGAATACATTCAGATCACTGCAAAAAAAAAAAAGGAAAGAAAATAAATGGAGTGGGGGGGGGAATCCTATTTACACACAATAAACACGAGTCTAGGAAATGTCTGGGGACCAAGGAGAGAAATAATACATTATTGATTAAAACAATGGCATGGTGCCTCTTATTTTGAAAGACAGATAATAGTTTGTGCCAGTCCATCAGAATTCCCAACGCATTCTCTATTTGTTTCTCAGAAAAGCTCAGCAAAGCTTTCATTTTGCATTCTAATCTTTGCCAGCGGATTGGAGGAGGAAAACGCCATGCACTTCTTATGGGTACAATGGATGTAATTTATCTTAAAGGACTTCATTCACAATCCTAGAATTGATCATTTCAATAACCCAATAGTTATGTGAGAGTTAGCACTGCATTGTGACAGATTTTAAGCCTATGGTCTTCTTATTGAACTGGCTGGGGAATTCTGGGAGTTGAAGTCCACACATATTAAAGTTCCCAAGGTTGAGAAATACTGCTGTTGAGTCACCAATCTCTGTTTTCAATATATAGGGCAGGGGTCTGCAACCTTAAAACACGCAAAGAGCCACAGAAAAGAAAACACTGGGAGCCACAAAACCCTTCCTGTGCCTGATTATTTCTTGAGCGGCCACAAAACTAGCATATGTAATTGAATTAAACATTATGTTTTCTTCTGAAACTTTTCTTTTCTTGGATTTATCCATGGTTGGCCTACCAGGGGTTGAGAAGCTCAATAAATCGCATGCCGGTGGGTGCCGCACATTGGCGGTTGTGACACATATTTTGAATGACAAGGAGCCACAGCAGAGGGGTGAAAGAGCCACATGCGGCTCCAGAGCCACAGGCTTCTGACCCCTGATATAGGGTCCCTGTAGGATTACTACTTTCAATAAGTTGGAGCCCTGGTGGCACAGTGATTAAAGTGCCGTAGTTTAGGCAAACTCTATATAGTAGTTTGGCCTGTCAGTATTGGAAGGACTGTGGTTTTCTCCTTGATAGTTCCTTGATTAGGGTATTGTTTTCTGCTTGATTGTTTGGATGATCTCAATCCCTGCTTATCAGGGTACGGGTTGCTGGAAAGGATGTGTTCTACCCTTTTATTTGCTTCTTAACTTTTTTTTAATTGTCTCTTTTGAATAGCGTGTACTTGTGATTTATTTCCTTATGTCTTTTGATGACTGATTTGTGTGAATGCCAAGCTTCCAGGAATTGCTTAGTGTTTTTGGATTTAGCTTGGGTTAGGATTTAGCTGAGCCTAGCCACAAAAAGACTTAGCATTTTATACAAATCCACCAATGATTGTGCAGTCAAAAATTTTGGTAGCCCAAAATTTCTTGAGTATTCAGAGAGGGTGCAATGAAATCATTTTTCACCAGTTATGGGGAATTTGATTAGTCTTCTGTAATAACATCAAACATTTCTGCTGTATTGGGTGATCATCACCACTTTCAACCCTCTCCTCCTTTTCCCCTTTTTCTCTTTCTTGCTAAACTTCTATTGCGGGATGAGCTGAAAACATCCTACCACAAAACTGAGGGGAGAAAAAAAAATCCTAATAAAATACATTTGAGAAATGGATTTGTTCTTATGGAGAATCATAATCATCATCTTTGTTTAACAATCCCATAATCCCTTGCGGGATGGAGTCTGGAGCTGAGTGTTTACTGGCCGGATGCTGTCGCCAATGCAGAGTTATATTCAGCAGATATATTCTCATTGTGCCCAGAGAGAGAAATATATGCCTCTACCTAGGATTGAACTCACAGCCTCCTGATTGTGAAGCAGGAGCTCCACATCTAGGCCATTGCACTACTCCATGGAGAACCATAATCCAATAACAGATTTAAGTTCCATTTGAAGAGGATTCTTGTTTCATTCTCCAGTAGCCTTACTTCACATTAAAGTACATAATACCCAGCTAGTTGAATTAATGATCTTAAACAGATTAACAGAGTTGGAAGAGATCTTCTAGATCATCTAGTCCAATGCCCTGCCCAAGCAGGAGACCCTATGCCAGTGATGGCTAACCTTTTTGCCATCGTGTGCCAAAAGCAGGGGAAGCGAAGGGGGGTCGCGCCCATGCGTGCCCACACCCATAATTCAGTGTGCCCCGCCCCCCACACGTGCGCGCAACACCCATGCACTGCCTCCACTTTTGGCACGTGATGGCATGGTAGGCCCAGTAGGCCCGTTTTTCGCCCTCCCCAGGCTCCAGGCATTTTCTTGGAGCCTGGGGAGGGCAAAAACAGCCTTCCCCATCCCCCCGGGAAGGGCCATTTGCCGACTTCCAGTGGGACTCGAAGGGCCGTTTTCCACCCTCCTCAGGCTCCAGAGCCTTTCTAGGATCCTGGGCAAAAAGGGCCTTCCCCACCCCCCTGGAGGCCCTCCGGAGGCTGGAAATAGCCTGTTTCCTGACTTCCGGTGGGCCCGGAAGGCCCAAAAATCAACTGGCCGGCGCTGAGCTAGGGCAACACTCGCGTGCCCACTGATATGGCTCCATGTGCCACCTGTGGCACGCGTGCCATAGGTTTGCCATCACGGCCCTATACCATTTCTTACAAATGGCAGTCCAATCTTTTCTTGAAAGTCTCAAGTGATGAAGCTTCCACAACTTCCGAAGGCAACTTCTGTTCCATCTTTGTGAATTGTATAAGACAATATTTCTGCAACAGGCTTAAAAGGGTTGTTGTAGTTGTGTGTATAAGAATATTCCTTCTTTTATTTTCTGCAAAAATGTAGCTTCCTATTTTATTTCTTCTGGTTAACTCTAAATCAGTTTCTCAAATGTTTTTTTCCCCATGGGGGCCATTAAATGTCATTATGCAACACAACTTGTCTCGTAGAACCCAAAAAATATCAAACTCAGGCATTCTTCCTAGAAATTCTTCAGAGTAGAAATTATAATAAGGGGAAAAAAACACCCTTATTGTCTTCCCCAAAGATGTTTGCATGCATACCAAATAGCACTAAACACTTAAGGTTGACTTCTTCCTTTCCGTAGTTTTTCTACCTGCTTTGGCTCATCTGGGGATCAAGCCAGAATTAGATTTGCTATAGCAGCTGGCAATTTTATTTTATAGCATTTACTTTTTTTGCTGTGGTTACAATTTTTATCCATAATATCTGAAAAAACTATTAACAGAAGAAACAAAAACAGTCTCTAGACCAAGGAGACTTGCTCCCTTTACAGATAGAAACACATGATTTTTGGAATACCTTGAATTGAAATAGAATTTTATTTCAGGATAATAGTTTGCAAGTGATGTGCATCTACACATAACAGTATCATGAATGGAAACCACCGAACAAACAATGTTCGTCCTTCCTTCCTTCCTTCCTTCCTTCCTTCCTTCCTTCCTCCCTCCCTCCCTCCCTCCCTCCCTCCCTCCCTCCCTCCCTCTACTAATCAAGGCATATATGAAATATTTTTCACTACCTTCTCCCCTTCTCCTAAAAATTGCAATTCTGGAAGTAGGTCTCTCCTCCCTCAACTATACAGTAAATAAAAGACAAAAAACTAAGGAAAGTCCCTTCCATATTCCTTTTGTGAACTCAGCTGCCTCTTATCTGACCTTCCTCTAGTCAGCTACCTCCCAGTTGTGTGTCATTTTCACTTCCCCATTACAAGAGGTTAACATAATACAGAGTTTTTCTCCCAGAAGAAAATACCTTTGGTTTTTATGCTTCTTTTTATTATTATCTGCTTGTTTTCCCTGGCTGTCAAGAAAAAAGAATTATGTCTTCATCTATCTTATTGATTATAAATAGATTTCATTTGGCTAAAGGCCACAATGACTTTGTTCTAAATCCATTCTGCAACTGGTTAATGTGGATGTACTAAAAATGATGGTTCTGATGTAATTCTTTGAAGCTTTCTCTACCTTTCCTTCTCTCCTCACCCCTTAACCATATTCTGTTTCCGTTTTCTGTAATAAAGTTCCCGCAGATGGGAAAATTTGCTAATAAGAACTTCCAGTGCCTTGCTTGCCCTTTGGGTACGAGGAAAACCTGCCTTGCGTTTTTAAAATGTCAGTTAAAATTAGATTTATCTATTGTATTTCCCTGTCATCTAAACCCTCTTTTACTTCATTTGGTTTCCTACAGGGTTTTTTGGAGTGGGTGGGGGGTGGGGGAGGATAGCCTGCTTCTGCAACTGCTACTGTTTCTCTTCTTCTTCTTCTTCTTCTGGCCTGAATCTCTGGGGTGTTTTTGACAAGAAGACATCAGGTTCTCCGTTTCTCAGAAATGTTCAGGTTCTTTGAAGGAAGCATGCAAATTGGCTTTGAGCTGGGACGTCTTCAATGTGTGCTCTGTGATACAGCTTATGAGGAGTCTTGCAAAACAAGAACTCCTTCCTCTTCAGCAAATATCACCTTTTGTTACCTGGAAGAAAATAAGGGCAATGTCAGACAATATAGAAAGGTGCTTCTTCTGAACCAGACTGCTTATTCCATCAATAGCAATAGCATTTAGACTTATATGTCGCTTCGTAGTGCTTTTGCAGCCCTCTCTAAGCAGTTTACAGAGTCAGCATCTTGCCCCCAACAATCTGGGTCCTCATTTTACCCATCTCGGAAGGATGGAAGGCTGAGTCAACCTTGAGATATGAACCGCCAAACTGCAGGCAGCCGGCAGGCAGCTGAAGTAGCCTGCAATACTGCACTCTAACCACTGTGCTACCTCGGTTCTATGAAGCTCAATATTACTACAGTGACTGGGAATCATTCTGCAGGTTTCAAGCAGGAGTTCTTCCAGCTTCCCTGGAGATGTCAAGAGGCTTGAGTTGGGGAAAATCTGGCTGCTTTTTGGCTTAATTGGGGATGGTGCTCCTCTAGGACTCTTGTCTTACAGCTCCCAGACACAATAGATGGGCTAGCAGTCAATGTTAGAGTGGATCCTTTTCATGCTCAGGGTCTTCAATCCCATACACAATAGATTGTGAAAATTACTGTTGGACAATTCAGTGATGACCGCCAACTAAAGTTCTTCAACTTTATAATTGAACAGGACACTGTATGTACAAGGGTTTGCATGTTCAGGGGTTATATCAGGGGTGAAATGCTCCCGGTTTGGACCGGAACACCCGATCCAGTAGCAATGGCGGCGGGTGGTTCAGAGAACCGGTAGCAAAAATCCCTGCCCCCCACATGCCCAGCTGAGCTGCATGATCATCAGAGGCTGTTTTTTTAATTTTAAAAGCATTTTTTCCTGCAACCTCTTCAGCCAAAAAAATGCTTTTAAAAGTAAAAAAAAAAAAAAAGCCTCTGATAATTGTGCAGCTCAGCTCGGATCGTCAGAGGCTTTTAAAAGCATTTTTTTCAGCTGAAGAGGTTGTAGGGGGAAAAAATGCTTTTAAAAGCCTCTGATGATCCCAGCTGAGTTGCCTGATCGTCAGAGGCTTCTAAAAGCATTTTTTTCTGCAACCTCTTAAGGTTGTAGAAAAAAATGCTTTTAAAAGTAAAAAAAAAAAAAAGTTGGCCACGCCCACCCAGTCACATTACTCCCCCACATCAAGCCATGCCCACAGAATGGGTAGTAACAAATTTTACATTTCACCACTGGGTTGTATGCACTGTATGTGCAGGGCAAAAACGGCCTCCCCAGGCTCCGGAGGCCCTCCTTGATCAGTTCTCTTCCATTATTCCTTGTCTGGCCTTCAGGTGCCTTTGAAAATAGCTTGACCCCCTCCTCTCTGTGGCAGCCTCTCACATATTGAAAGACTGCTATCATGTCTCCCCTGGTCCTTCTCTTCACTAGACTAGCCGTGCCCAGTTCCTGCAACTGTTCATTGTACGTTTTAGCCTCCAGTCCTCTAATCATCTTTTTTGTTCTTCTCTGCACTTTTTCATATGAAATTTCACATGAAATGCCAGTCTTTAAACTGGTAAAGCAGCTGTCTCTTTTTCAAAACTCGTGCAACTGGCCAGTAAATCTTGCCTCAGGCTGTATGACTATTGATGATTCTTGTCTTCTCTATGCTGAGGAGTTCCATTTCCCCCCACAAAGGGGCACATTTAAGTTGCCCCCCCATGGCCAAGTTGCCCCCCCTCCCCCCCCTCCCATGGCTAGAAACAGCTTCACTGCAGGATGTTGCCTGCTCTTCAGATTGTGGGTGACATTTGCCTATTCAGCCGTAAATGGCTCCGTATGGGCTGGTGGAATTCCTTTTCTGCATGAGTGGCTGAAGAGGTTATATTCCCCAGACATTCTGGAAAACCATTGTTTATACAGCAGAAAGAAACAGGGGATGTGATCTGAATATCCTCCAGCATCCTCTGGCACTTCTGTTTCTAAACTGGGAAGTGAGTTTATTTATTTATTTATTAGTCCAATTTATATGCCGCCCTTCTCCATAGACTCAGGGCGGCTTACAATGCATTATAGCAATAGCCTGCATACTTTTTTGTATATACCTGCTTATTAGGGCTTTCAGCCCCCCCCCCAAGTGGTGTTGCTCTATACAAAGTTGGCTTATTGCCCCCACAATCCAGGTCCTCAATTTACCTACCTTGAAAGG
This sequence comes from Pantherophis guttatus, assembly GCF_059756535.1. Lineage (NCBI taxonomy): Eukaryota > Metazoa > Chordata > Lepidosauria > Squamata > Colubridae > Pantherophis > Pantherophis guttatus. Next base: position 19,718,603 of record NC_142071.1, on the reverse strand, counting down.
ATGGAAGGCTGAGTCAACCTTGAGCCTGGTGAGATTCGAACTTGCACTAATTGCAGGCAGCTGGCAGCTAAGTGCTAGCACATAATAGCACTTTAGTCCGCTGCACAACCAAGGCTCTAAGTTAAGGTTAAGGTTAGGGTTGCTCTGGGTTATGAAAAGGGAATGTAATAGGGCAGAAAAGTCTTCCTCTTAGCCGCCCATTGGAAGAATGTGATTTTTCAGCGTCTCTGGAAAGTTATACGGAATGAGGACACAAACCTTACAAATGTGCTTACTATACATTGGAAAGTACTAAATGAAAGCACCCATGTGCTATTTAGGTAGAGGTACAAACTCAAATGTTGTGCTATGCAAATGAGGCCCAGTTCCCTCTTTTATTTCCTCTGCAAATAAAAGACTGCAACCATCTACTTCCATCGTCAATTAATATAATCACAAGTAGGGATTGTTTTTTTGTCTGAACCAGATTATGACTTCTATCCTGATTAACACAGGCAGACCGACCTATGGTTTATTTTAAGCAGGTTATGAAAGTCCTCGCGATTAAGGTCAAACAAATCAAAATTTTAGATTTTGGTTTGGTTCCTTGGTGGCGTAATATCAAACCTTAGCTCCTGAGTGCTTGAGTAATAATTGTGTTCTGAAAGTACAAGGAACAATTTTCCATTTTCTTCTGATGGGTGGTTTGGAAATGATGAGTAGGAAATGCAGCTTTGAGGTTTTCAATGGTTCATTTTTGATTGTCTACATTTGTGGTTTATGGTAATGACTGAACTGTGCTATTGTGTGCCTTAGTTTTGTTATATGTGGCAAAGTAGTTGTAAACCGTATCTCAGGAATATTTAAAGGTAAGCATGGTAAAGTTTTTTTTTTATTAATTTTCATTAAAGATTTATTTTTATTTTTTTGCAAAGTAAAACAATACAAAGGAAAAAGAAAGAAAACAAAAAGTGATAATAGGAAAAAAATGAAAGAAACTACAATAAAACAAAGAAAAAACAATGGGGAATTCTGGGAGTTGAAGTCCACCCATCTTCAAGCTACCAAGGTTGAGAAACACTGGTTTAGAAGAATAACACTGCAAAGTGATAATTTTATTTTTTCATCATCTAAAAAAGTTGTTGGGATTGGAAAGAGTATATTATATGAGGTTTAATTTACGACTTAACATATATTGGCATAAACCAATACCTTGTGACTATAGACATCTTTCTTGGAAATTCACGTTGAATAAATTCTATACTTCTGAAAAGCAATAGAAAAACCAAACTGCATGTAAACAAGAGGTAGATTAAGAAAAAAAAATGCAGACAACAATATTCATCTTCAAGGTGTATACAAACAATTGTTTATTTATGAAAATACTGTGTTTCTCCAAAAAGATGACCTACCTTGAAAAGAAGCCCTATCACGTTTTTGAGAGCATGTGATCAAATGAAGCCCCATCCACAAAATTAGCCCTAATTAAGACCCCACCCATCCCAGGGTGCAGGCAATGAGGCAAGGCACACAGGTAAAAAAATTAGCTAAGAGTGAGGATGGGGGGTGGAAATGCCCTACTTACCAGGCCCCACACACCCCAACACCTACCTTGCCTTCTACGGCTGCTTGCCGCCACTCGCATACATCGCCCTGGCCTCCATTTCGCCTTCAGATGCCTGCCGGCATCTGTTATCTGCAGCCAATAACAGAGCTCTGGATCGATTCTGAGCTCTGATATTGGCTGCAGATGCCTTCCAGCAGGCATCTAAAGGCAAAACGGAGGGCGATGCGTGCGAGTGGCGGCAAGCATCCGCAGAAAAAGAAGTGGGCCAGCAGCGGACTCCTGCTGGATGCGGCTGTTGGTGCAACCACTGCGAGGTAAGTCAATAATTAGAACCCTCCAAAAATAGGGCCTAGCCATTTGACCTAGCCTAGGTTAAAAGAAAATAAGACCCAGCCTTCTTTTTTGGAAAAATACGGTAGCATAGTAATATTTAAGATTGAGGGAAATTGCAAGGATACCCATAGAAGGGAAATGTGTATAGAGATGTATATAGTTGGACAAACATCTGAAAAAGCATATTGATGATCTTTTTAAAGATAGAACTAATTGGATGGAGTGGAACAGTTAAAGGTTGGGAAAATGTGGATTGTCTATTACTTGCTTATACCAGTAGGTGGCAGCACATGGCTGGCTTTGTATGACTTTAGAAGCTAAGCAGGATCAGGCTTGGTTAAAATTTGGATGAGAAATCTCTACAGAAGATCAAACAGTTCAAAGAAAGAATGAAGCAATGGTAATCCATATCCATATTCTTGCAAAAGAAATGCATTGACTCCATGCAGTTATCAGGAGTCAAGCCTATTTTAAAGGAGGTTTTGCCTTTTTTACTAACTGTAATCAAAGAATGGAAATACAACTGAAGGCCATGCCATAAATTAAATAGAGCAATTTCAGTTTTGCCACTGAGCATGTTAATTCCAGCTGTCATTTCTATGACATATTTTCAATCTTTCTATTTACATTTAATATATACTCTTACATTATCTTAAGGAATAGGGTAAGCTCAAATGCAATTCATCTTCCTTTCCATTTCTTCTGTAGAACATCAATGCTGGGGACATAAAAAGGAAATTTTATGTTCAAATCAGGAGCAATTAAAATTAAGAGAGTATCTAACTCAGGTACAGAGCATTTGCAGGTCCTGATGCAATTAGCAAATTACAAAACAGCCTGTTCTTTTTGCAATAATGATAATATTTTGTGTTTTTTTAAACCATGTGTTGTACATACAGACTGTGTGAGAGGAATGTAAAGAGGAAGGCCTGGACTAAAATTAGAATTAGAATTCTTTATTGGCCAAGTGTGATTGGACACCCAAGGAATTTGTCTTTGGTGCATACGCTCTCAGGGTACATAAAAGAAAAGATACATTCATCAAGAATCATAAGGTACAACACTTAATGATAGCCATAGGGTACAAATAAGCAATCAGGAAACAATATCAATATAAATCGTAAGGATACCAGCAACAAGGTTACAGTCATGGAGTCATAAGTGGGAGGAGATGGGTGATAGGAACGATGAGAAGATTAATAGTAATAGTAATGCAGACTTAGTGAATAGTTCTGAGGGAATTATTTGTTTAGCAGAGTGATGGTGTTCAGGAAAAAACTGTCCTTGTGTCTAGTTGTTCTGGTGTGCAGTGCTCTGTAGCTTGGTTTTGAGGGTAGGAGTTGAAACAATTTATGTCCAGCATGCGAGGAGTCTGTAAATATTTTCACAGCCCTCTTTTTGACTCGTGCAGTATACAAGTCCTCAATGGAAGGCAGGTTGATAGTAACTGTTTTTTCTGCAGTTCTAATTATCCTCTGTGTCTGTCTTGTTGGGTTGCATAACCAAACCAAACAGTTATAGAGGTACAGATGACAGACTCAATAATTCCTCTGTAGAACTGTATCAGCAGCGCCTTGGGCAGTTTGAGCTTCCTGAGTTGGCACAGAAAGAACATGCTTTGTTGTGCTTCTTTGATGACATTTTTGATGTTAGGTGTCCATTTTAGGTCTTGAGATATGATAGAACCTAGAAATTTGAAGGTCTCTACTGTTGATACTGAAACATAAGGCAGGGAGGATGGAGACAGCCTACTCCCTTAAATACCAAGAGAGGTATGGGAGCTTTTCAAAGTTTGGTTCAAACAAAGCCATTAGAAATAACAGGGTGACTATTACCAGTCCATTTCTTTTAATGGGAATATGCGTGTATCTATGTGTATATATTTGAGATCAGCACAGTGGCATTAAGAGAGGCCAGGGAGCCATGTCCATGTATTGCTTACATTAGGGCCCACACAAGGGAAACGGGATCTTGGCAAAGAGTAAGCAAATTGTCCTCTATCAGTGATATGGTCTGATGGTAACAAATGGTGCAGAGGATAGCAATAATGGATCTATTCTATGTATTAACTCAGGAACATGATGGAGCAATGGAGAGCAATTATTTTAAAAAATCAAATAAATCCACTTGAGGACTCTGCTGGTCCACAGGACTTTTTAACTGCATGGCTCCAGAATTAGGTAGAGCTTCTTATGGTCACTCTAGTTGTAAATGCTCCAACACTGGAAATTTTTAAGAAGAGATTGGGTAACCATTTGTCTGAAGTGGTGAAGGATTTCGTGCCTAAGCAGGGAGTTTGACTAGAAGACCTCCAAGGTCCCTTCCAATTCTTCTCTTCTCTTCTCTTCTCTTCTCTTCTCTTCTCTTCTCTTCTCTTCTCTTCTCTTCTCTTCTCTTCTCTTCTCTTCTCTCCTCTCCTCTCCTCTCCTCTCCTCTCCTCTCCTCTCCTCTCCATTTCATATTCTATTCTGTTCCGTTCCGTTCCGCTCCGCTCCGCTCTGCTCCACTCCACTCCACTCCACTCCACTCCACTCCACTCCACTCTATTCCTATTCCTATCCCTATCCCTATCCCTATCCCTGTCCCTGTCCCTGTCCCTGTCCCTGTCCCTGTCCCTGTCTTGTCCTGTCCTGTCCTGTCCTGTCCTGTCCTATCCTATCCTATCCTATCCTATCCAGGCATGAAATGTAAAATTTGTTACTACTGGTTCTATGGGCGTGGCTTGGTGGGGGAGGGGGTAATGTGACTGGGTGGGTGTGGCCAACTTTTTTTTTTAACTTTTCAAAGCATTTTTTCTGCAAATGGAAAAAAATGCTTTGAAAAGCCTCTGCCAATCAGGCAACACAGCTGGGATCGTCAGAGCCTTTTCAAAGCATTTTTTAAACCACCTCTTCCTCTGAAAGGAAAAAATGCTTTAAAAGTCTCTCTGATGATCCCAGCTGAGTTGCCTGATCGGCAGATGCTTTTCAAAGCATTTTTTAAACCACCTCTTCGGCGGAAGAGGTTGCAGAAAAAAATGCTTTGAAAAGCCTCTGACAATCCCAGCTGAGCCGTGCGATCATCAGAGGCTTTTTTTTTTTACTTTTAAAAGCATTTTTTTGGCAGAAGAAGTTGTAGAAAAAATGCTTTTAAAAGTAAAAAAAAAAAGCCTCTGATGATTGTGCGGCTCAGCTGGGCATGGTGGACGGGGGGTGGGGGGGCAGGGATTTTTGCTACCAGTTCTCCAAACCACCTGCTGCCATTGCTACCGGATCGGGCGATCCGGTTTGAACCGGGAGCATTTCACCCCTGATCCTATCCTATCCTATTCTATTCTACTGTCCCCCCATCACAGTACAATACACTCAGGCTCATTTATCCAAACAACCGAAAGGGTTTCTCAACTTGTCAAGCAAACGGGGTGATACGCTGACCTATGTTTGGCTAAAGTCAATGAATATGAGTTCAATCCCATATTCAACAATGGAAGTTCACTGAGAGATAGTGGCATAACTAAAATTTCTATCTTCAAAATATCTGACAGGCTTTTTTTATGGAGGAAATAAAAGTGGTGGAAGGATAACTTGGTGCAATACAAATGGGAAGTCAAGGTACATATAAATCAGATCCATAAAGAGTCAAATAATCAGAAACTGGCAAAATGGTGAAATATATTTATGCACAGCCTGGACTTTCCATCTTTCTGAAGGTCCGCGCCCCCCACCTTTTGCTAAGTGCAGTGGCTATCCAGCTGCTTATCTCAGTGTTACAGTTTATTCGCTGGCTTGGCCATGCAAGTGGACAGAACCAGGTTTATGAAAAAGCCAGGATCTGTTTATTCATTTTTCTCTTTTTCTCCCTCTTCCTGAGAGTTGGCATGAATCGGCTGCAGAAGTAGAGGATGAGCAAATGGCCAGTAGCACTGTAGGAAAAGAGAAGCTTATTGCATCTTAGTCCATAATGCTATCCCTAAAATCCAGCGAAGTCAAGAAAATCTTAAGAGGCACTAGATGAGAAGAGAATCAGGGAAGACAAATCTTCCTAGGGATCAATCAATGTTTTGCTGGTTGGTTGGTTAGTTGGTGTTTTATGCAACAAAGATGCATTATAATATTTTTTCCCCTGTTCCAGAAAGAAACAACATTATTTTTCCTTCTCAGATTTATTTTAAAAGAAAATGGCCCCAGGAAATGTTTTATTCTGAAACCTGTCATGCATATTTTATTATATATATATATATACATACATAGATACATACATACATAGATACATACAGATAGATAGATAGATAGATAGATAGATAGATAGATAGATAGATATAGATATAGATATAGATATAGATATAGATATAGATATAGATATAGATATAGATATAGATATAGATATGGTGTTTCCCTGAAAATAAGACCCTGTCTTATGTTTTTTTGAATCCTGAAATAAGCGCTTGGCCTTATTTTCAGGGAGGTCGTATTATTTTGGTGTGCATGGAGCAAGACGGGGCTCCTCTTGCCATGTTACCTGATTTCCAGCTCTGTCTCCCTAACCCTAACCAGAAAAAATGGCGGGGACCAGCTGCACATGTGCTTAAATATTTTCAGGGAGGGCTTATTTTCAGGGGAGGGCTTATTTTTGGGAAAATACTACACACACACACACACACACACACACACACACACATATATATACACTGCTCAAAAAAATAAAGGGAACACAAGCAGAAGACATCCGAGATTGTTCGTTACATACAGTAGTTTTGTGGTCCCTTTAGGTGTTTGAGCAGTGTATAAACTACTGTATGTAAAGAACAAAGTATTTAATAAGGCTATTTCATTCATTCAGATCTCGGATGTCTTCTGCTTGTGTTCCCTTTATTTTTTTGAGCAATGTATGTATGTATGTATGTATGTATGTATGTATGTATGCATCATTGGCCCCCATGGAAAGGGCCCGCAACTTGGGCGTCCTCCTGGATGCACGGCTATCTTTAGAAGGGCATATGACGGCTGTGGCCAGGCGGGCTTTCTATCAGGTCTGCCTGATATGCCAGTTGTGCCCCTTTCTGGATCGGGACTCCCTACGCACGGTCACTCAAGCACTCGTTACTTCTCATCTGGACTATTGTAATGCTCTCTACATGGGGCTCCCTTTGGGGTGCACCCGGAGGCTCCAACTGGTGCAGAATGTGGCCGCACAGGGCATTATGGGAGCGACGGGGCGCTCCCATGTGACTCCTCTCCTGCGCGAACTGCATTGGCTTCTGGTGGACTTCCAGGTGCACTTCAAGGTGTTGGTGATCACCTTTAAAGTGCTCCATGGCTTAGGGCTGGGGTACTTACGGGACCGCCTTCTGCCACAAATTGCCTCCCACCGGCCAGTTCGCTCCCACAGAGAGGGCCTCCTCAGGGTGCCATCGGCCAGACAATGTCGGCTGGCGACCCCCAGGGGGAGAGCCTTCTCTGTGGTGGCACCTACCCTCTGGAACAATCTACCCCCAGAGATACGAGTGATCCCAGACCTCCAGACTTTTCGTCGGGCCCTTAAAACCTATTTCTTTCAGTTAGCCGGGCTGTCCTGATTTTATGGTTGGTTTTTAAAATTTGATATTGATTTTAATTGAAATGTTTTAAATTATGGGCCAAACTTTATTTAATTATTTTAAATCTATTTTAACTTTTGGGTACAAATATTTTATCTTGGCTGTTCACCGCCCTAAATCCAAAAGGAGAAGGGCGGTATAGAAATCTGAAAAATAAATAAATAAATAAATAAGTGTGTGTGTGTGTGTTTCTATCAAAGCACCTGGTCTACCCCAATATGGGAGGGAGCATACTGCTTCCCTTTCGCCTTTCAGCTCCAATCCAGGAACCCTCAAGCAGTCGCATTCACGACAAACCATTTTTATACCAAATTTATATTTCGCTGATAAAGAAATAAAGGGAGACTAGTATAGATTTATTTCAAGCTATTTAGCTCTCATCAGCTAGCCATACCCTTACCCTTATTAAATAAAAGAGGGAAGGGGAGAGAGACTTTATCCTGCTTTTCTCTACAAAATATGGAGCCAGGTATATGGAGCTTCAGCATTGATGACAGCTTCATTTTGCCTTTTAAATTTCTATAAACAGTCCTAATCTATATTATGTACATAACTACTTCCGTTTCCTCTCTTTTAAGGACTGGGAGGAGGAAGTAAAGAGATGGTTAGAGAGAAGAACAAGTCTTCCATTTTATGTAGCAGAGCCATTTCTTTCTATTACGCTAACAAAATGGGGAGTGGGAGAAGCAAAGAGTTTTGTGAAATTGCCTATTCTTTTCTTTCTTTCTTTCTTTTTTTACTATATTTATTTGAAGAGACCGTGTGAAGGGGGAGGGAGGAGAGAATCTTAGGGCAAAAATGATGGAATCTGAAGATTTAAAAAAAGAATCTACAAAACCCTTAGATGAAAATTGCTAGCTTGCTGTGAGGTAACTGGCAAATACAATTTAATTATAAGATACAGAATGGTAATGGTGCTTGCAACGTTGGAGCATGATTTCCTGGTAATAGAAGGTCTGTGGGGTTCCTTGCCTCAGAAAATGCCATCTCTTCTTTAAATGATGTAGCAAAATGTATGTGAATGGTGAGCAGCGACAATTTCAGCTCAAAGATCTACAAGAGGGATAAGAAGAAGGCAGGGGGTTACCTTAAGCTCTTTCTTGTTCCAATGTGTGTCTCTGGCTCTCCCACAAGAACATATTAATAAAGCTGGAGTGAAGTTTCTCAGAAAACTTCTTTTCTTCGTTGAGGAAATTCTATTGTTTATTTTTTTCCCCCTCCGTTAAAATAAGAAGGCCAACTACAACCACTTTTTTGTTGTGGTGGTTGATATTTCCCTTCCATTTTCTCCTCACAACTCCCCAGAATGTCATTCATGTGCATGTTGTGGAACATGCAAAATGGTTCCAACTCCTGGTTCCAACTCAGTCGCCATTTTGAACATTGGAAGACAAAGGAGAAAGGAAAAGCACTGTGCTATAGCAGTAGTTGATAGTAAGCTGAAGACAGAAATTGAAGGGTCTACCCCCCCCCCAAAAAAAGGTCTAAAATAGTCCCCTAATTTTCATTGCTTGTAAAGGTATAAATAAAGCTTCTTTCAAGTTGATCTTCAAGAAGTGGTTTGCCATTGCCAACTTCTAGGGTATTTTTCGACCTCTCAGTCTACCTGATATTCCTGATATTTTCTAGTAGACTTCCATTCAAGTATCTTCTGGGCCTGCACAGGGACGTATCATTTACTCTCAGTTTCAAAAGAGGGCAATGTCACCATTTCTATGCTGTTGCCAAGAAAACTCCCTTTGATGTGTCCATGAAGTCCCCAGAAGTTACGCTTCTTGTGACTTGTGATTTTAATATGAAGCATCTTTCTTGAAGGATGCTTCACATTAAAGAAGAAAATAGAATTCTAAGAGGTCATTTGCAATACCCAGTAACAGAATAACAGAGCAACAGAGTTGGGAGGAACCTTGGAGATCTTCTAGTCCAACCCCTTGCTCAAGCAGAAAACCCTATACCTGCGATGGCGAACCTATGGCATGCATGCCACAGGTGGCACGCGGAGCCATATCTGTGGGCACGCAAGCGTTGTACTAGCTCAGCTCCAGTGCACATGTGCACATTGGCCAGCTGATTTTCAGGCCTTCCGGGCCTACCAGATGTTGGGAAACAGGTTGTTTCTGGCCTCCAGAGGGCCTCAAGGAGTGTGGGGAAGGCTGTTTTCGCCCTTCCCAAGCTCCAAGAAAGCCTCTGGAGCCTGGGGAGGGTGAAAAACGGGCCTACTGGGCCCACCGGTAATCTTTTTGCCATAATGTGCATATGTGAGGGGGCATGGCATGGGGGAGCATTGAATTTTGGGTGTGGGCACATGCGCACATGACCCTCCCCGCGCTCCCCCCACTTTTGGCACACGGTGGCAAAAAGATTAGCCATCACTGCCCTATACCATTTCAGACAAATCTGAAACCAATCTGTCCAATCTCTTCTTAAAAACCTCCAGTGTTGGAGCACCTACAATTTCTGAAGGCAAGTCGTTCCACCGATTAATTGATTTCTCTTTCATCTTTGGGCCCAAACAGTTGGCTTGTTCTTCTGCCTCTTTGAATTCAAGGAATGGATCACAAGCCTATTTTGAGGTGTCCTCATAGGGACCCAGACATAAACTTCGTTTCATGGATGTTTGCAAAAGCAGTTAGAAATCTATTGTTGTAGGAATGCAAATGGTCAGCTTCTTTCTGCCTTGGAGGCCCTTTGAGGATGCAAGGAAAGGTTTCATGTACTTGGAGCCTTTATAAAACCAGCACTTCCAGTCCCAAAATCTTTCACAAAGCACTTTGAAGCCAAACTGCAATCATCTTCACTTTGGCTGACCTTGAAATGCTGAGAACATCTATAAATCAGTCATTGTCCCTCCAGCTAACTAACAGAGAACAAAGAACCATATTAAAACAGTTTCCTGCCCTTCAGCCAGCACAAGTCCTAGGTAGCAAACATCCCCTTATCATCCTTCTTTGCAAAAGAAGAGGTGAAAAAAAAGGAATTAACAGATGCTGTTTCCTCAAAAGTATCATGCACTTTTTGAGAAAGGGAAACATCCAAACTGATCGTGATTCCTTTCCTGAATTTAAAAACCTCAAAAATGAAAGACACTGTACCATACTCAGTGACAGAGAGGGTAAAGGATCCATGAGTTGTGATTGCAAAGATGTGGAGTAGGTTTTCTGCTGGGACACAACTCATAAGTAGAGGTGTCCAGGTTTTCAGGTATGCATTTTGTGGTTTTATGCATGAGAGAACTTTTTTTCCTCTGTAGAATGGATACATTTGGTTCTTCTAAATATGTGACCATTTCTGAGCACCTCCTCTTTAGCAAGTCATGGATCCTCCTTACCAAATATTGGAAGGAGACATCTGCTAGAGAAATATCCAGCAATTGTGTTAGGCTTCTCCCAGAGCAACTCAAGATCAGCTGCTAGAGAAACTAAGATAGCTGAAAGGCACTAGAGATTCTGGACAACATGCCAAACAGGAAATGGCATGGAGAGAGGGAGGAAAGGAAGAAGAGAATTGTAGCAGATGGACTGAGACAGAAGGTAGCATATATCCTGTCTTCTGAGGCTGTTTTGTCATTATTTCTGCCTTGGTAGAGCTGAATAGATTTCCAGAGTAGACACAGTCCATATCAGCTGGCAAAGCAATGCTACTGAAGGGTGAATAAGGCATATGTCGCTCTCTTTAGCAGAGCAGAGGAAGGAGGCCTCTGGTTACCATGTCCCTCTCTGATGAGAGGAACTAGACTAACAGGTGCATCCTCTTAGAGTAATAGCAAACTTGGTGACTTGGGACAAATGATGCTCATCAAGAGGACATTTCAATCTTGGTGGCTGTTACCATCTGTGGAGAAGATTTTTCATGCATTTCATTTCTGCAGATCTTCCCTTTGAACATGGCGGACCAGAAGCAAGGACTTAATGAGTCATGCACTAAGATATGGTTGACTGACCTGCCAATGTGCCTACTTGGCTGCCTGGCTACCAGCATATCCTTTGTGATAGCAACCATAGGTGCCCTAGGGCAGCAAAATAGGAAGGAAGGAAGGAAGGAAGGAAGGAAGGAAGGAAGGAAGGAAGGAAGGAAGGAAGGAAGGAAGGAAGGCAAAGAGGGCTTCAGTAATTAGAATGGATAGCATTTGTATGAGTACTAAATTGTTCCACTGTGCAAATGCCTTGCTTCTCTCTCTAAATCAGCGTTTCTCACTGCCTTTAAATTTTGTGGACCTCAGCTCCCAGAACTCCCCTGCCAGCCATGTTCTAAATGAAAACAGAAACACATTGTGAATTCTTTGGGATGAGTCTTTAGCATCCTATTTGGAGGGAGATTTCTTCTCATGGTCAGATATCCCTGACATTGTGTTTTACAACGTGGCTCCTTTCTACAACTCTCCTGTGCAATTTTAAACCCTTGCATACATATAGCCTGGTGGAAGCAGAGGAAATTCCTGCTTCCTAAACTTTAGGATATGGAGGAAGATGTGCTGGCAACGGTTCTGGTTCCATCTGTTGATGGATCTTTTGAAAACTAATTGTGGTCCAAGAGAGACACACTCAACTAATCCTCTGCTTCTAAGATTTTATTTGTGCAATAAATGGAGGACAAGGTTTTTTTAGTACCTAGCAAAATGAATGAATTTATAAGTGCACCCTTTCAGCTACTGAGGAAAATGCAGCACAGCTGAAGTGTTTAAAACCCATTTCTTCCTCATTTCTATTTCAGGCTATAATATGCTAGTTTGTCTATCAGGCAGGTCTCTGTTCCCATTGCCATCACATATACAGGTTCCTTTTTTAAAAAAAAAGATAGGCTGTATTTTATAAATTAACCTAGCACAGATTCCAGTAATAATAAGTCACATTTATTTGACACATTTTTATCTCAAAGGGCCTCAAACAGCTTAGAAAAGTAATACACTAAGTGATCGTGAGAGAAGTTTCAGACTCACCCAAGGTAAAAAGGACATGGGCTGTTTAATAGCCAATCAACAGAAGGAATACAGGTGAAGAAGCCCACAGACAGTGGGGGTGAAAGGGAACTGCATATTCAAAATGAATCTCCAAAGACTCAGAACCAACACATTCTTCCTTGAGGGGAGTTCAGATTTTCCACCAGGACTGCATGAGACTTGAATACATCCAGATAGTATCTTCAGTTTGAAGAAGAGCTGTGCAAAGACACACTCTCATAGATGACTCACTTCTATGCGGTAAGTCCACTCTGAAGTTCTGGGAGAAGGCTATTGCTTGATCTGATTGCCAGGGTTCCAAGTAATACACCAATAGCAAATAAAACTCCGAGGCAGGCAGGTTCCTCAAAGAACAGTTTTATTGGATATATCATATTGGCACAGTTCCGGTGAAAACTGACTCTGAGTGTTCCTATGGGTTTCACCTAATTAAAAGTAAGTTTTTTCCCTTCCCCAAACAATGATCACATGGTCCAATCAAGGTGCCATCCGGTTGCCTGGTAACATCACTCCTCCTCTCTCTGACCAGGTGTGAGAATGTCCTTGGTTCCCAGGAGAAAGCATTTTGTTTTGCTATCTCTATTCTCCCCCTCCCTATCCCTCAGCTCCAGTGTGGCAACACTGAAGCTTCAAAATGGCTTCGATCAGGTCCACTTCAGGGTTGACACTGATGGTGTCCTAATCTTTGGGCCCCAAATCCAGCTTTGACCTTCTCTTCAACTTTTTGAAGGATATGTCTGGTGGAAATCATTGTCATAGCAGTAGATCATCAAAATAAATTCAATTTTTATGCAGTGAGTCATGACCTTGTAGGAGAATTCATAGCCAGAACTATAGTGATACTTAGCTTAGACCAAGTCATCATTATCATCATTGTCATCGTCATTATCATCTTATTCATCATCAGTTTATTTATATATTTACATTTGGTGACTATGATGATGGTAATGTAGTGCCATCAAGTTATTCTCAACTCTTAGAGTCCACGTGTAGATTTTTTTCTCTAATAACCTGTCCCTAACCTAGTCCTAAAGCACGTAAAAAATGCAAGTAGAAAAATAGGGACCACCTTTGGTGGGAAGATAACAGCGTTCTGTGCGCTTTTGGCGTTTAGTCATGCCGGCCACATGACCACGGAGACATCTTCGGACAGTGCTGGCTTTTCAGCTTAGAAATGGAAATGAGCACTGCCCCCTAGAGCCGGAAACGACATCACTGTACCTACTATTGGAAGCCAAAAGAGATCATCTCCATTTAGGCCTTCAAACAAATGAAGTCCAAGTTACCAGATTTCTGGTGATGAACTGAAAGCAATAAAAATAAGTTTCCTCTATTTTAAACTTATGCAGGCAACAATGAACAGAAGCATTTTCAGAGTTTGAGGGTGAAATTGAGTTCTCAGCTTCCCAAGGCAACTGACATCAGGCAGCAAAGAAATATTCACTTTCTTTTTGAATACAGCACTGATTGTGCAAATGTGCATTATTATTACCACCAGTTTAAAATGAGGACCATTTCTGGGGGATGGGGGTGGGGCAGAGGGAAGAATAATATAAAAGTGTGATTTATTTCAATATAAAGAATGCTTTATTTTCTTTAAATAAAAAAGAACCTTGTTTCTAAGTTTCCTTAAACTAATTTAATTGGTATATAATAGCATAGTTAATTAAAGCAAATCAATAGTAAAAAAATAATAATTGATATTTAATATGTTTGGGAAAGAAGGTTTAGGTGCAATATAATTAACTCAATATTAAGTAAGTGTTGGTTTTGCAATTAAGTCTTTACAACAATTATAAAGTTTCTTTCTTTTTTTTTATAAACTTGCAATTAAGCAGGAAGGAACTCTCAAAATTATTAAACAGGTATTATGGGCTATTAAACATTTATTATCATTCCTGATGGGATACAGCTGCACAACAGTAGAAATTATGATGATGATAATAAACCTCTACTACCCCTTCGCTGTAGCATTTTTACTGCTACATCCCAAAATTGAGCCCTCTATGACTCTTGCATAAGCTAATTGACTATGGGAAGAAAGAAAGCAAGAAAGAAAGGGAGGAAGGAAGGGAGGAAGGAAGGAAGGAAGAAAGGAAGGAAGGAAAGGAGGGAGGGAGGGAGGGAGGGAAGGAGGAAGGAAGGAAGGAAGGAAGGAAGGGAAAGGAGGGAGGGAGGGAGGGAGGGAGGGAGGGAGGGAGGGAGGGAAGGAAGGAAGGAAGGAAGGAAGGAAGGAAGGAAGGAAGGAAGGAAGGAAGGAAGGAAGGAAGGAAGGAAGGATCATTTGTATACCAGCCCAGTAGTGTAATATTAATTTTGTAGGCAGGAGATGTCAATTTCTTCTTTTTCAAAAGAAAAATAAATAAATTTATAAATCTATTTTTTAAAACATTTAATAAAATATAATAAATAGCTACATTAAAAAGAAGATAGCAAGATACATAATGGATAAAGTATAAAATATCGGTAACTAAGTCATTTGCAATAATACAATTTGATATTAATTAAATATATATATCACAAAGTTCATTGTGTCATCTAGAAATAACTAGATATAAGGCATGATTTTAATACTGATATTACCGTTGTATTTATGTAATCAAGTAAAGGAAGACTGGGAAAAAAATGAAAAAGAAAAAAAATATGTAAAAAAAAAACCTATTGGGAAACGACATAATTTTAAATTCCCTCACATTGTATGCAACTGATGATTGCTCAATATAATTATAAACATTGAAACTGTTTCTAATTACTATCTTCACATCAATAATTTTCCCTTGAAAAGCATATGGTGAGTGTTGGGATTTTCCTTGTTGTTTGACACTTGATACATAAAGGATGCTTTCTCACTCATATTTAGTCAAGCTTCTGTTCTCAATGCATACTGCTAATTTAGCCTTTGCTGTATGTTCTCCAAATTTTGGTTTCCAAGTCTAACACTGTTGGCAAATTATCTATTTTCTGATGTTGAGCCAAATACGTCCTCATCGCCATCAGCATTTATCTTAATAATTGTGATATATTTTATTTATTTGTTCTGGAACAATTCTTAGTAGAAAAGGAGATGCCGATTTATAAGCCGACCATCCTCAGTTTCAAAGAAGACCTTACAAGAAAGTCCCTAGATCAGGGGTCGGCAACCTTAAATACTCAAAGAGCCACAAAGGTCCTAACTGGAAGTCCCCCATTCAATTCTGGAGCCGACTGGAAGTCCGGTTCCCCCACCATAGAGTCTCCTCCTAGCGCGGCGTCCTTTTTCATCTCCCTGTCCTAACTGAAAGTCCTATCAATTGTGGAGCAGATCAGTGACAGGGAGCCACAGCAGAGGGATGAAAGAGCCACATGCAGCTCCAGAGCCGCAGGTTGCTGAGCCCTGCCCTAGATTAAGGCCAACTACAGGTAGTCATTGTCCGATAAAAGTGATTTATGACCATTTTTCGCACTTACAACAGTTGCAGCCTCCTCAGGGTCATGTGATCAAAATTCAGATGCTTGGCATCGGACTCATATTTATGACGGTTGCAGTGTCCCAGGGTCACGTGATCATATTTTGCGACCTTCTGACAAACAAAGTCAATGGGGAAGCCGGATTAATTTAACAATTGTGTTACCAATGATCCACTTATCGACTGTGGCAAGAAAGGTGGTAAAATGGAGCAAAATTCACTTAACAACTGTCTCACTTAGCAACATAAATTTGGGGCTCAACTGTGGTTGTAAATTGAGGACTGCTGTAATCCTAAACACAGACCAGGAGTGGTGACTCTTGACCTTTTTCATTTGTTAAATGACAAGATATTAAGACTCAGCACCGAAAGATAAAATTGAACGTGAAAAAGTGTGATAGTTAAGGGAAAAACTCTTTGGTGCCCCGTCATTTATCCTAATTAATGTAAACAATATAATGTAAACAAATATAAGGCCAAGTGGCTCTTATCTGTGTTTCTAGGTTAAGCACTTTCAACACTTCACGGTATTTGCAAAATTCACCAACCCATTGGTTTCAACATGAAGTTGATGCAGGCTAGGCATTCTACTTTGTTTGTATCTTTTTGAATGACATGCTGGGACTCTTTTTTTGGGATATAGATCTTTTTGTAATTTAATAATTACCAGCATAGTCAGCGGCAGTAAACAGGACTGTGCAAAACAAGATGATAATAATTATGCAATTACAATTCACAATTAAAGTGAAAGGGGGTTGATTTGTTCATTTCCAAAGTCATTATTTAGTGTGGTTGATAAGGTTAGGCTAATTTAGTATTTTTTTAAATAACATTTTGATACCTTAGTAGTTTATTAAATGCTTAGTAAGGATTGGTGTGGGTGTGCGATGGCTCAGTGATTAAAGACGCTGAGCTTTATCAGCTGAAAACTCACAGCCTGGGTTCGAGACCCGAGAGCTGTGCAATGGAGTGAGCGCCTGATCCTAATCAAGGCATTATAAAGTGGCATTAACACTTCACGTGATCTTGATTCTATCCCTCTTTTAATGCAGCCTAGAACTGTGTTGGCTTTTTTGGCAGCTGCAGCACATTGCTGGCTCATCTTTAAGTGATTGTCCACTAGGACTCCAAGGTCCCTCTTGCAGTTACTACTATTGAACAAGGTACCACCTATACTGTACCTGTGCATTTTGTTTTTCTTGCCTAAATGTAGAATCTTACTTTTTTCACAAAATCAAATTCGGTGAACAAAGTAAAGTTCTACATTTAGGCAAGAAAAACAAAATGCACAGGTACAGTATATGTGTTACCTTGTTCAATAGTAATAACTGAGAGGGATGTTGGAGTCCTAGTGGACAATCACTTAAATATGAGCCAGCTGTGTGCTGCAGCTGCCAAAAATGCCAACACAGTTCTAGGCTGAATAAACAGAGGGATAGAATCAAGATCACGTGAAGTGTTAATACCACTTTATAATGCCTTGGTAAGGCCATACTTGGAATACTGCATCCAGTTGTGGATGCCATGATGTAAAAAAGGTGATGAGACTCTGGAAAGAGTGCAGAGAAGAGCAACAAAGATGATTAGGGGACTGGAGACTAAAACATATGAAAAACGGTTGCTGGAACTGGGTAGGTCTAGTTTAATGAAAAGAAGGACTGGGGTGCCATAATAGCAGTGTTCCGATATCTCAGGGGCTGCCACAAAGAAGAGGGAGTCAAGCTATTCTCCAAAGCATCTGAGGGCAGGACAAGAAGCAATGGATGAAAACTAATCAAGGAGAGAACCAACCTAGAACTAAGGAGAAATTTCCTCACAGTTAGAACAATGATCTCTACATGATCACTTGCCTCCAGAAGTTGTGAATGCTCCAACACTAGAAGTTTTTAAGAAGAGATTGGATAACCATTTGTCTGAAGTGGTGTAGGGTTTCCTGCCTAAGCAGGGGGTTGGACCAGAAGACCTCCAAGGTGCCTTCCAACTCTGTTATTCTGTTCTGTTCTGTTCTGTTCTGTTCTGTTCTGTTCTATTCTATTCTATTCTATTCTATTCTATTCTATTCTATTCTATTCTATTCTATTCTATTCTTCTCTACTCTACTCTACTCTACTCTACTCTACTCTACTCTACTCCCAGCTCCTGCCCCCCTAGCAGTTTGAAAGCATGCAAATGCAAGTAGATAAATAGGTACCACTTAGGTGGGAATGTAACAATGTTCCATGCACTTCGGCATATCGTCATGCCGGCCACATGACCATGGAAGTGTCTTCAGACAACGCTGGCTCCCTTGGTTGAGAAATGGAGATGAGCACCACCCCCTAGAGTTGAAAACAACTGGACTGGGGAAATCTTTAACTTTTAACTTTTAGTAAAGATCACTGCTATCTTTGCTTTCATAGGGGTAACTATGTAAACAGTAGTCTGTTTACTTCTACCATTTTACAGCGATGCTGTATGTTAAATGCCATGCAGAACTAAGTGGTGTGAAGAGGTGACTGCTTTTTTAAAAAGAAAAATTGAGACTTTTTCATTTGTTCGTAAAAAAAAAAAAAACATGTTAAAAATTCATCACTTACCTACTAATGTGAGAATGTTAAAATGGATTGGATTAATACTGATCCACACTGATTAATAGAAATTAAAAATTAATTTTTCATGTCTCTCCATTGGCTCCTTGCAATTCATCACAGATGAGTGACAAAGAGGTTGGTCTTGGCTAAGAAGTTGGATTAAGGAAATTGCAATCAACCTGTCCTTAGATGCAGTGGCTTTCTTTTTACAGATGTAACTTTAAAAGAATCACAAGCAAAATTAGCATACCTTACTACATTAAATGAATAAACTTCGACCCTAATAAGCCAACAAGCCAAAAGCTAAAACATATGAAGAACAGTTGCAGGAATTGAGTATGTCTAGCCTAATGAAAAGAAGGATCAGGGATGACATGATAGCAGTGTTCCAATATCTAAGGGGCTGCTACAGGGAAGAGGGAGTCAGTCTATTCTCCAAAGCACCTGAGGGCAGGACAAGAAGCAATGGGTGGAAACTAATCAAGGAGAGAAGCAACCTAGAACTAAGGAGAAATTTCCTGACAATTAATCAGTGGAACAGCTTGCCTTCAGAAGATGCGGGTGCTCTATCACTGGAGATTTTCAAGAAGAGTTTGGACAGCCATTTGTCCAGAATGGTATAGGATTTCATGCCTGAGAAGGGGGTTGGATTAGAAGACCTCTAAGGTCCTTTCTAACTCTATTTTTCTGTTAAGCAGGCAGGACAGAGTGCCTTCTTTTTTCCATCTCGTTATAAGTAGATTTAATTGAAAATTTTCCACCGTGATTTTCCATACTACCAGATATAGATAGATAGATAGATAGATAGATAGATAGATAGATAGATAGACATAGAGATGATAGAGATAGAGAGATAGAGAGAGACAGAGAGACACAAAAAGACAGACAGGGACAGACAGACAGAGAAAGACAGAGACAGACAGACAGAGAGAGAGCGAGAGAGAGATCTCACAGTTCTTGTAGTAAGGTGATACACATACCCACACACTCCCACAAATACGTCTGCTCTTTCCTTTAGAAAAAGCTATGCTTGAATCCATTTCTCTGCTTGTTTGCTGATAGCCCGGATATCTTCTGTAAGAAAGCAACAGATCAAAGGCATGGACTTCACCGGGCCTTGACGTTCAACCACTTTACCGGCCAGCTATTTTGCTTTGAAAATGCAGAGAGCCTGGAGACAGATTTATATTTCCACGCAGGTTCCGTGTTCTATTTTATCACACAGTCTGCTAAGTGAAAGGGATTAGAAAGCTCTCATTACTTGTATCTGTTGAAGGCAGAGATTTACTGAGCATCTCTTTGATGTAAACATGGCGTCCAAAGCAAACCTTTGGAGCAGGGGAAGGACTTTCTGTTGGGGAATGTGAGTTGGATAGGCACTGATAAAAAACCTAGACATTTCTAGAGTAATCCATACCCATTTCAGATGGAAGAAATAGGATAATTCATGCTTAAAATAATATACCCACACAATTCCAGCTACCTGCTTAAAGACCGAAGAGATTTGGTAGCGTGATAGGCTTAACAAAATAATATAAAACTGAAATCAGCCCTGATTTTTCATAATTAGTTCTCTCAAAAAAATAAAAAAGAAAAAAAGTATCAAGGCTCTTTAAAAAGCAAACAAACCAAGTTTTATAACACAGACGGGGAATTCCCCAGTTTTCAGTTCCAAAGGCTAACTCAGTCGTTCACATTTTGAGTCACGGTCTCCAATTCATAAATATTTCCATCTCAAGATGTAGTGACAGCTAACCACTGCTCAAATTGATGATATAAATTAATTTCCACTTTAGATATCACATTCAATATTAAAAAACCGGGGATACCACTGGGATTGTCCACACCCTTTGGTAAACTAAATAAATGAATCATTTTGAAGTCAGAATAACAAGACACAATCTTTGACTGTCTGGGGACAGAGATGTATTGCAGTGATAGGTTCCATCCCAAATACAAATGTGTTTGTTTTGATGTGTGAAATAACTCTGCAGGCATGCAGAGGGTCTTTAGAAATAGAATATGTGTAGATTTTGAGCAGTGCCTATTATTCTATATTCGTCCTCCTAATTGTTTCATCTATCAGTGAAAATAGTTGTACATATCTCCCCCCAAAATAACTTCATACCTTTGGAAATCTGACTTTTACTTTTTTTTTTTTTCATATTCTGAAAACAAAGGACACTGGGATCTAGTTGCTTATATTGAAGAGTATTACTATCAGAGGTGGGTTTCAGCAGGTTCTGACCAGTTCTGGAGAACTGGTAGTGGAAATTTTGAGTACTTCGGAGAACTGGTAGTAAAAATTCTGACTGGCCCCGCCCCCATCTATTCTCTGCCTCCCAAGCCCCAGCTGATCTGGAGGAAGTGGGGATTTTGCAGTAACCTTCCCCTGAAGTGGGGAGGGAATGGGGATTTTACAGTATTCTTCACCGGCCACACCCACCAAGCCACACCCACAGAACCGGTAATAAAAAATTTTGAAACCCACCACTGCTCACTATATATTTAAAACAGACACGATTTCTAATGAACCATTTTGCCAATTGATCTGTACTTTGCTTTGACTTTTGTAGAACTTGGTCTCCCAAGAAGAGGATGTTATTTGGTGTTTGGATTTATGTACAAAGAGAAGTATCGGCGAATGACTGAAGGTTAGTGTAACATCTTCCTTTCCAAGTATTTTCCACCTTTCTATATTGCCATGGTTTTACTTTTCTAACCAAATTTTTACAAAAAAAAAAAAAAGACTGGAATGTCTCTATTTCTAAGCATCTGAGAGATTATTTTTACTTGTCCAAGTATTTGGGGCAGACCCACATCTGTTGTTACAATGCCTACAGAGAAGTCTTCCACGTTAATATGGAAGGTTCCTCTCTAAAGGAAGCTTCCGTATTAAATATGGAATTTAATATGAATTTAAAATTAGAAGAATTTAAAAAATCCTCCAAAGGATTAATCATCTTAATCAACCAAGATGATTAAAGGCCTGGAGACTAAAACATGTATGAAGGACAGTTTCAGGATTTGGGTAAAGCTAGTCTTGAGAAAAGAAGGACTAAGGGTGACATGAAAGCACTATTCTAGTATTTGAGGGGCTGCCACAAAGAAGAGGGGGTCAACTTATTTTCTAAAGCACCTGTTGGCAGGACGAGAAACAGTGGATAAAAACTAATCAAGGAGAGAAACAATCTGGAGTTAAGGAGAAATTGCCTAACAGTGAGAACACTTAACCAGTGGAACAGCTTGCCTTCAAAAGTTGTGGGTGCTTCATCACTAGAGGTTTTTAAGAAGAGACTGGACAGCCACTTGTCTGAAATGGTATGGGGTCTCCTGCTTGAGCAGGTGGTTGGACTAGAGCAGCGGTCACCAACTGGTGGTCCGTGGACCACTGGTGGTCCATGAGAAAATTTTGGTGGTCCGCAGAAAAAATATTTGCATTTTTTATATTACACTAAATCAGGGGTCCTCAAACTATGGCCCCTGGGCCAGATATGTGCAATGAACGTTTGTGTTGCTGCAGAGAGTATCCCCCTTCAGGGTCCTTTTGTGCAGATCAGAGGGGGGCAGAAATTCCGACTTGGGGTCTGCTTCAGCCTCCTGGTGTGGGGCTTTGGACGAAGGCTGGTGGCAAGGAGCCGGAGAGCCTTGTTCAAGTGGGACTGCATCATGTCCTGGAACTGCTGACCATCTCAGCCTACTGAACCTCCAGGTACTTGTACTCCCATAGGTCTTCCCTCTGCTTGGAAAGCCTATACTCCTAGTCCTCAGTGAGGTGCTTCTGCTGAGACTCCTTCTCAGTCAGATCCAATCTGAACTGAGCTATTTTGCCAACTCTTTCTCATGGTGGCTGTTTAGCTCCATCAACTGCTTCCTGTTGGGGCCCTAAGGAGCCCGGGTGGGCAGGCAAGGTGTAGCGAGTAGAGGCTGGCAAGGCATCCCTCAACATGAGTGACATCGAGTTGGCCATGTCCACCCAGTCCCATGACCACCTAGCCATGCCCACCCGGCTGGTCATTAGCCAGATCATATTAGTGGTCCGTGGGATTTAAAATTATGAATTTAGTGGTCCCTGAGGTTCTAAAGGTTGGTGACCCCTGAACTAGAGGACCTTCAAGGTCCCTTCCAGCTCTATTCTGAATAAATAAAGGTCTACTTTTCATCTCCTACTTTTATAACCTAGCACCAGACATCTTCATGACTTGGCATCTGCCCAGATTCATGTCCAAGGACAAATCAGTGACAGAATCTAATGATCTGGTACTGCTTGCTTGCTTGCTCATCAGAGGCAGTGAATGTGCAAATAGTAATCACAGTAAGAGAAGTAGCTTCCTTAGTCTACTTACTCATTGTCTGAAGATAAGCAACTGGTCCCTGTGAAACCAAACCATAGTGATAAAATGAAGATATGCACACTGATGGAGAGGAGACTACTGAAGACAATCTGAAATTGGTGTTATGTATGTTCTTATTGCATATACTTTAAATTATATTTAGCTGATCATTTCCTTAACTTATTGAGCTCTCACTACCTTTGATTACTCTTGGAATAGCTAGGTGGAACTCAGAACCAGAATAATTAAACTATCAAAAACACTTGCAATGAAAAACAAGCAGCTTCCAGTTAAAGAATGAAATCTCATAGAAAGAGCTTCTCATACTACCAATATTTAATGTGCTTGCTATTAAAAATAAGAAATTGGCAGAAGCTGGTCTCTTAATTGCTTTTCTTTGTCCATAGAAGTTAATATTCTGTCTTTTCCTCATTTCCACTGGAGTACAAAGAGAGACAAATTATACATAAAATTCAAAAACAAGCCAGCAATAACTGGTAGCTTCAAAATTGTTTTTAAAGCTTCTTCCTTACTTGGGTTTAGAAATTCACAGCATGCTAAAAGTAGCTCGTCTTTTTGATACCAGCGTTGCTTTTGATCTAGCTGTACTTCATCCAGCCATAAAGTTGCTAAGGTATAAAAAAAAAATGTTGCTGACAAAGAAGGTACCAGCAGTTTCAAGGCTAGAGAGAAACATTATAGTTACCTAGAAAAAATGCATCCTAAGGCCATTAAGGGAACATCCAGGTATCTATTGACTAGAAAAAGATTGACTAGAAAAGGTGGAAGAAAACAGAATTCAAACCATAGAGTATAATTCTAAAGTATTTGATTTCTGCATATTGCACTGGGCAAGTCTTTGTGTATATACCCTGTTTCCCCCAAAATAAGACACCCCCTGATAATAAGCCCAATCGGGCTTTTGAGCGCATAGCAATAAGGCCAAGCACTTATTTCAGGGTTCAAAAAAATATAAGACAGGGTCTTATTTTCGGGAAAACACGGTAGTTTCATTCTTGCCTGCAATAAAACGTCTAATATAGCTAAATCATGTCTGAGATGTTTTGGCCAAATAAATCAATTCCTGAGTAGTGGGCTAAGTATACAGAAAACCAAGAATAACAGCTGAGCCCGGATGGGAACCTTGACAGTTAGGGGCTATAGATAATGATGTAGCACCCCCAGGTTTATGAATCAATTCAAACACCTGGGGGAATTATATTTATTCTTTGCAACTTTCTCCAGAAATATTTGCAATAGGAGACCCAATGTTGAACTAATAGGTTTCCCATCACTTATAGAAACCTTTACATTAGTAGATTTGGGCAGGGGTGAAATTCAGCAGGTTCTGACAGGTTCTGGAGAACCGGTAGCAGAAATTTTGAGTAGTTTGGAGAACCAGCAAATACCACCTCTGGCTGGCCCCAGAGTAGGGTGGGAATAGAGATTTTGCAGTATCCTTCCCCTGCCATGCTTACCTAGCCAGAGAACCGGTAGGGAAAAAATTTGGATTTCACCCCTGGATTTGGGGAGGGGAGGAGGGCGGTGTTATTTTTTTATGACAGTATGCTTTGATTGATGTGCTCAAATAAAAATGGATGGTCTTCTCATATATTACTCACGTGAATGGGAAAATGTGTATAACAAAGGCAGGGGTGGGCTTCAAAAACTTTAGCAAAGGTGTTGTAGCGCGGGAATAACGAGAGGCACAAGCAAGCTAGTGACAACAGCTCTTTAATTCAGAGTGAGACTTCAGCAAAGAAACACAGGCAACAGCCTTCCTTATATACAGTTCTGAAATACCCGTTAACCAATCACAAGCATTGCTGCATTTGAATTTCCCGCACAAAATAGATACATACATAACACCCCTCCATTCCCAGAAGGCACTTATCCTATCTATTTACATATTTACATACAAAATCACGCAGGTGACCAGGGCGTGACTTCACTCTAGTTGACCTGCGCAGTTCAGTTCTTGATGAGGCGTCGAGCCAGTCAGAGGGACCTCCTGTCTCTCCTGGCTCCGCCAATGGAACCTCCTGGATTTCTCCAGAGGCGTGGCCATCCCCGGCTGGGAGTGTCGACTCGCTGGGGCAGCGCTGGAACTCAGGCTTACCCGATAAGTAATCTGGTTTACTCGGGCTTGAGATAGCTGTTTCGGGGAAACTTTGGAAGTTAGGTTTTACAATATTGGAGTTTTCATAGGCTTCACAATTCAAACGTTTATGCAATTGATCTATGTGCCTTCTCCAAATGTTACCTTGCCCTATGTCCACTGTGTATGATTTCGGACCGGTAATTCCAACAATAATTCCCCCAATCCACAGTGGACCGCTAGCATAATTCTTTGTAAATACCAGGGTCCTGATTTGGAATTGTCTTAATCCTCCCTCTTCCCCCTTAAAATTATCTGTGGAATAGTTCGGGTGTAAGCGATCAAGAATGCACCTGAGCTTACGGCCCATTAAGAGCTCAGCTGGGCTGCGCCCTGTGGCAGTGCATGGGGTTGCATGTTGTATTGCTAAGAATTGATCAATCCTAGCTTGCCAGTCCCCCGCATCGAGTCGGGACAGGGCTTCTTTGGTCGTTCATATGAATCTCTCTGCAAGGCCATTCGAAGCCGGATGGAACGGAGCAGATAATACGTGTCGTATTCCTAACTCGGCCAGGTAGCTTTCAAATTGAGTTGTCGTGAATTGGGGCCTGTTATCAGAGACCAGGGTGTCTGGCAAATCATGGGTTGTGAATAGTTTCCTGAGGACCTTAATTACGGCCTCAGAAGTGGTTGATGGCATCAAAGCTATTTCCAGCCATTTGGAAAAAGCGTCTACAATTATAAGAAAATTCTGGCCATGGAAGGGGCCTGCAAAATCAAGATGAATCCTCCCCCATGGTCCCTTAGGCTTTTCCCACTCTCTAATGGGAACTACAGAGGGATCCGGCTGGGACTCCTGGCAGGGCCTGCATTTCCCCACCCACTCAGTGACGTCTTGGTCGAGATGTGGCCACCACATGACCAGCCAGACTCTTCATTCTAACTATACCAGGATGCCCTTCGTGTAGCAACTCTAACACCCGATGCCTCAAACAAGAGGGGATAACCACCCTGTCGCCCCACAGTAAGCAGCCCCCCAACATAGACAACTCATTCTTTTTGTTGAAGAACAATTGAAAATCCCCACTGTCCACCCTATTTGGCCAACCCCGCATTACCCAGCCCATCACTGTATGTAAAACAGAGTCTTTGGCAGAAGCCTTCGCCACTTCGCCAGACGAGAGGGGCCCTAGGGATACAACATCGATCAACAATACAGGGGCTTCCGGAGTTGGGTTTTCCAACAGATCAGGCAAGGGGCATCAGCTGAGGGCGTCAGCATGGCCCAGAGTCCGACCTGGTTGGTGGATTAGTCTATACGAGTAAGCGGCCAGGAAAATAGACCATCTGGTCATCCGGGGGGAGAGAGCGCTGGGGTTGGTTTGTCGCCAGCCAAAAGTCCCAACAATGGCTGATGGTCCGTTATAAGTTCAAAAGTCCGGCCAAACAAATATTTGTGAAATTTTTTTACCCCCGCTACAGCCGCTAAGGCCTCCCTGTCCAGCTGGCTGTAATTTCGTTCTGCACTGGACAGAGTGCGAGAGTAATAGGCAATGGGCACCTCTAACCCATTCGGTAGTCTATGGCTCAACACAGCGCCCACACCAAAAGGGGACGCATCGCAGACAAGTACAAGCAGCAATTCCGAGTTATACTGTATAAGAAAGCTGTCCTCAGACAAAAGTTTTTTAACAGCCTTAAACGCGGCCACTTCAGTCTTGCCCCAAACCCAGGGAACTTTTTTCCTAGTAGTCTATGCAATGGTTCCACAATGGTGGCTTTGTCTTTGAGGAACATAGTCTAGAAGTTCAGAAATCCCAGGAAGGCTTGCAGTTTGGCCTTCGACTTTGGCGTGGGTGCATTTTGGATGGCCCTTACTTTGCTTTCTGTGGGGTGAATGCCTGTGCCATCGATTCGGTAGCCCAAAAATTCTACGGAGGGTACCGCAATTTTACATTTGGACTTTTTGAGTTTAAGTCCCGATTCTCTAAACCTGGTTAGCACTTGTCTAACTCTATCTCCCAGCTGTGCCTCATTCTGGCCACTAATGAGGACATCGTCAAAATAGGGAACAACCCCCGGGAGTCCTTGTAGAAGGCGCTCCATAGTGCTCTGGAAGAGCCCTGGGGCAATGCTAACCCCAAACTGTAGTCTAGTGCATTTGAACGCACCTCTGTGCGTTACTATAGTTTGTGATTCTGCCGTAGCGTCATCTACCGGCAGCTGCTAGTACACCTGCGCCAGGTCTAACTTAGCGAATATCTTACCTGGGCCCAGGGAGTGAAGTAGATGGTGGACGATCGGAACTGGATAGGTGCTCTGTTGCAACGCCTTATTGATCGTGCATTTATAATCAGCGCAGATTCTGATTGATCCATCTGACTTTACTGGCGTAACTATTGGGGTTTCCCAGTTAGCATGATCTACAGGAACTAGCACCCCCTGTTTGATTAGTTTGTCAAGTTCTGCGTCTATTTTTGGTTTTAAGGCAAATGGTACTCATCTTGCCTTTAACCTAATCTGGGCTACATTAGGGTCTAAATTAAAAGAGATAGGGATCCCCACGTACTTGCCTAGCGTCTCTTCAAAAACGTCCTGGAATTCGTGCAGGAGGCTTTCTTTTAGAGATGGTCCGCTGATGCTGTGGACACCCGTGAAGCCCATGCCGAGGGCTCGAAACCAAACTAGGCCCAGGAGATTTGGCAGCAACTTGCTGACGATGGTCAGGGGAAGCTCTTTCTGGAACTCGCCATAGGTGACCCGAAACGTGCCCACGCCTTCCACAGGAACTTGGTTTCCTTGGTAGTTGAGGAGGCGAACTCGTTGCCATGAAAGCTGGTTTCTCTGGAACTTTGGTAGAAGCAATTTAAGTGTAGCCCAGGACATGATTGACAGGGCACACCCGGTGTCGATTTCCATGTCGCATGGTCTCCCTTCAATTTCTACTCTCGTGTAGACCTTTTCCTCTACAGATGTGCTGGCTTGGCCGATTCTCGTGCTGTAGGTCTCTTGCTTTTGATTCTCGTGCCATTTTCTCACGCCGCCATCTCTGGTTGGGTGATTTGAACGTGTCGGTTCTGATTGGTCAGGATAGTCACGTGACTTGTTATTTTGAGGAAATTGAGCTCTACAGACTCTAGCCAAGTGGCCCTTCTTTTTGTCAGTGTGGAAGACGTCCTCATCTGACTCTTCCTCTGTACTGGTTCGCGCCTCCTCTCGATGAACAGGTGCTGACTTTGGACCATCTTTCTTCGGCTGTGGACGTTGTAGCGCTTCGGAAGCCTTCGGGGACACTTCGTGTGCTCTTGCTTCATCTAACGCGCCGGCTAATGTCAAATCTGGCTTCGCTAGTAGGCACCTCTGAAATCGAGTGTCTCTCATGTCACAAATCAACTGTTTGAGGAGCGTGTCGTCTAGATCCAGGTAGTCGCAATGCGTTGCGGCTTTTCAAAGGGCAGCCACATATGCGCTGATCGGTTCTCCTTCTCTTTGTACTCGTTGCCGGAGCTCATAGCATTGTACAAACTTCGAAGGAACGGGAGCGTAGTGGGCTCTCAGGTTTGCTTGTAGGACGTTCCAGGGGACCGTCTGGACTGGAGTTGGCTCGCAGAGGGACTCGGCCATCTCAAAAATGTCTGGCCCGCAGTGGCTCAAGAAGAGGGCTCTTTTTCGATTCGTAGAAAGCCCTTGCATTTCACTTGCTTCCAGGGAACACTCGAACCTGGTCAGATATGACCCCCACTTCTCTCGGGTCGGGTCGAAGGGTTTTGGCAGGACATAGGCAGACATCGCAGTATGTCTCCGTAGTCCGCTTGTCACCCTGGCTGAAAATCAGAGCTCTTTTTGATTTGCTTCTTGTGGCCTCAATCCCACCTTCGTCGCCAATGTTGTAATGCAGGAATAACGAGAGGCACAAGCAAGCTAGTGACAACAGCTCTTTAATTCAGGTGAGACTTCAGCAAAGAAACACAGGCAACAGTCTTCCTTATATACAGTTCTGAAATACCCGTTAACCAATCACAAGCATTGCTGTATTTGAATTTTCCGCACAAAATAGATACATACATAAGAAAGGGGTTCTCTGCCCGGTTGCTGGGTGGGCGTGGCCATGGTGGGCGTGGCCTAGTCGGCCTCCTGCACCATGGCGTGTGGGGGGCTCCGGAGGGTTTCATCGAGCCTCCAGGAGGGTGAAAACGGGCACCCCAGGCTCCAGAGACC
Source organism: Pantherophis guttatus (assembly GCF_059756535.1). Classification (NCBI taxonomy): domain Eukaryota; kingdom Metazoa; phylum Chordata; class Lepidosauria; order Squamata; family Colubridae; genus Pantherophis; species Pantherophis guttatus. The sequence goes on along the minus strand of NC_142071.1, from coordinate 19,689,526 downwards.
CCCTGGAGGCCGAAAATGGGCCCATTTCCAGCCTTCCCAAACTTCTGGTAGGCCTGTTTTTCATCCTCCCCAAGCCTCCATGAATTCCCTGCACTTACCTGCATCCAAAACTGGCTGCGTGGGGACTCCTGGGAGGGGAAGGGCAGGGTCGGTCAGGCCAGCCAGGAGTGGGATTTGGGGGTTCTCCGAACTGCACAGAATCTTAGCTAGAGGTTCTCCTGAACCCCTGCGAACCCCCAGCAGCCCACCCCTGAGCAAAGGGCTGTGAACTGAAAAACTGGCCTTTGCCCACACATGATGCAATACTTGCTGTTCTGTTGTCTCCCAATCAATTCAAGACTCTTAAGACCTTGGCTTCCTCAAAAATCCTGTTTATTGGGTACATCATATCGGCACAGTCAGAGCTGAAACCAATACAGAATATTTCCCACATTTTTGATATAGTTAAAGAATAGCCACCACCCCCCTTGTGTCACAGGTCACTGGCCACCCCCCTTGTGTCACAGGTCATGTTAGCCAACCAAGCCGGTGATGGACTTCTCAGCATTCCCTCCTGCCGTTGCTAGGGCACATTGATCTGGCCTTGGTTCTCAGGAGCCTTATGGTTGTTATGTCTGGCACATTGGAGGAAAACATTCTACATTCCCCCTTCCCCCACCCCATAAGTATGGCAACTAAGAAACGAAGCAAGAAAAATATGGCTTCAGTTGTTTAGAGTTGTTTTGAGAGTTGACACACATAGAAAAAGTGAAGAGAAGAGCAACCAAGATGATTAGGGGGCTGGAGGCTAAAACATATGATGAACGGTTGCAAGTACTAGTGAAAGAAGGAACAGGGGAGACATAATAGCAGTCTTCCAATATTTGAGGGGCTGCCACAGAGAGGAGGGGGTCAAGCTATTTTCCAAAGCACCTGAAGGCCAGACAAGGAATAATGGATGGAAACCGAACAAGGAGAGATTCAACCTGGAAATAAGGAAAAAAATTCTGACAGTGAGAGCAATCAACCAATGGAACAGCTTGTCTTCAGAAGTTGTAGTAGCTTCATCACTGGAAGCTTTCAAGGAGAGATTGGACTGCCATTTATCAGAAATGGTATAGGGTCTCCTGCTTGTGTGGGGGGTTGGACTAGATGACCTACAAGGTCCTTTCCAACTCTGTTAATCTGTAGATGGCCTTGTATGAAAACATGCATGCACATGGATAACAGAAAAAACTTTTTATGTAGAATTGCAGTTATGAAATTTAGTCCAGACCCTGAAAGTTTGATAGAACATGGCTTCAGGTTCTGAGAAAGTTTCCCCATGGAAATTGAAATGTTCATATAAATGCCTAAATGTTGGGGATGGTGCAGAAGGAGCCATATCTCATCAGCCCTGTAATTCCTTCCAATAATATTTTGCCTTTTAAGGTGAACAATTAAAGGGCTCCAAATCTTCACAACAGAATTTCAAAGTTGGGATAGAAAGCTACCTATAGAATCAAGACAAGGGAGTAACGGTGTAGGTATTATATTAAAATGAACAGAAAGTATTGTTTTGATTAGTTGCATAAAACATGTCAGAGTCATTTGAAAAAGCAAAATAAAAACAGAACTAAACAGAAGCAGGCTGTTGGAACAGACAGTATTGGAATACAAGAGAGCTACAGCTTTACTGGATTTAAACTACAGGAATCTGTAGAGATAAAGCAATTAAATGCCTATTTGTATCTGGGTATCATCTTTGGAAATAGAAACCCCCCCAAAAAATCAAAAGTTCACACATTCAACAAAAGCAACCATATTTGGAAAAAAGAGAATCAAATGATTGCATAATTCCAAATGATCAAAAGGCCTCTTAATCCACAATCTCTGTGAAATTATGGACAGTTCCCTAAGAGAAAGAAAAGTTTAACTAGGCTTACTCAAACAAATGTTTTAGTCTTTGTTGAGTCTTGAAAGAATGGACAGTGTTGTAGATAGAACATTTGAAACCACTAAGAATATTGTGTTGATGTTAGGGAAACTCAGTGAAAAAATTCCTGATCAGATCATCAAAATAAAGCTTTAATTGAGGTCACTGATTGTGATTAGTTCCCTGTCCTCATGATTTTCACAGGCATTCCTTAGTTCGTTTTATCCAAATGTCAGCTCCTTCTGCAGATTTTAAAGCAAGATGAGATACATCTTCATTTCTTTTTTTATACAAAAGTTTCCCAAATGTACAGAAGCAGTAATATGCATTTTTGCTTTATATATCCACCCTTCACTAAATATAAACTTTTTTGTTCAGTGGGACATAAAAAGGGACATGGTGGCTCAGTGGCTAAGACACTGTGATTGTCGATTGAAAGGTCAGCAATTCGGCAGTTCGAATCCCTAGTGCCGCATAACGGGGTGAGTTCCCATTACTTGTCCCAGCTTCTGCCAACCTAGCAGTTCGAAAGCATGTAAAAAATGCAAGTAGAAAAATAGGGACCACCTTTGGTGGGAAGGTAACAGCGTTCTGTGCACATTTGGCATTTAGTCATGCCGGCCACATGACCACGGAAATGTCTTCGGACAGCGCTGGCTCTTTGGCTTTGAAACGGAGATGAGCACCGCCCCCTAGAGTCGGGAACGACTAGCACATATGTGCGAGGGGAATCTTTACCTTTACCTTTATGTTCAGTGGAGACATTTTGCAGCTTTTTTCATATTGCTGTTCTTCCAAACAATATTTTGAAATGTAGCATAGCTGATTATGTGAAAGGGGTGTCACCTGTTGCCATAAGACTTAGATTTCAGTTAATAAAATTAAAAACTCACTCAAATTTATGTTTGACTTTTTAATATGTCCATTTTTGTTTTCTTGTCAACAGTGATTTGCTCTCCCCTTATTCTACCATTTTAAAAAAAAAATTCTTAAAACTAATCTAAAGCCATCAGGTTGCCTGGTAATTTCCCATCTCAAAAATAAAAATTTAAGATATGTCTCCAACTTCCTCATTTGGAACACATGATTCCCAGTGAGGAATAATGTGGCACTTCTACTGTTCTGAATCTTAGATCTTATCTTTATACAGTAAATGCAATTTCTTTAGGCACCTGGCAGCCATTTTGTTTATGCAGCTGTTATGTGGCCTGCCAAGTAAGTTCTCCCAGAGGGGGAATTTCCATTAGCATCACTTATTTCTCCCATGTCTTTTTCTGATTTTGCATAAAGCTTCTGTCAGTATTCAAAATGCTTTCATGAAACAGAACAGCAGACCAAGATTTCAATAAATTTCAAAATCCCACGCCAACTGTAAGAAAGAATTCACCCTTTTTCCTTTCTTTTGAAAAGACCTTCATTATATATTAACTTTAAAAACCAATAGAGCCACACATTAGCTTTTTTTCCTCCTATGGTTGTCTCCAATTGTTGTTCTCTCTGGAAATTGAGGAGATTCTAAAGATGTGGTTTGCTTTATGGGTGATTTAATGCTATCATCATTAGCGGTGCATGAAAAAGCATCTGTGGCTGCTGAGTAGAATCTGCAGTTCCTTAAAAAGTAGGAAGCAGAACCTCTATTTTGTTCTGCTGAATTAACTTAGCAAAATATTTTATATAAGCTTTTGTGAAGGCAACTCAGTGGAAAAATAATATTTTGGCCCATGTTACACAGGTCCATAAATTTTCTCTTATTGCTTGAATTTTTCTGATATGCCTAATTATGAAGGAAACACATTCAAGAATAAATAAAACATGGCTGCCATTGTTGGTGGGCTCAGAAAATTAGATGGAGGGCTATTGACCTTGATGGCAGCATGACTGGGGCTCCTTGTGCAGTTGGTTGGCCACCATGAGCAGATGGATGGATGGATGGATGGATGGATGGATGGATGGGTGGGTGGGTGGATGGATGGATGGATAGATAGATAGATTGAAAGAGGGATGAGACAGATAGGTAGGTAGGTAGGTAGAGAGAGAGCATTATAGATGATAGAGAGATAAATAAGATGAGGTAGGTAGGTAGCTAGCTAGCTAGCTAGATATAGATAGAGAGATGATAGAAAGATAAATAAAATGAGATAGATAGATAGATATAGATAGATGAGAGATAAGAGAGAGAGATGACAGATGAGATAGAAGATAGATAGATAGATAGATAGATAGATAGATAGATAGATAGATAGATAGATAGATAGAAAGAGGGATGAGACAGATAGGTAGAGAGGTAGAGAGGGAAAGAATTATAGATGATAGAGAGATAAATAAGATGAGGTAGGTAGGTAGGTAGGTAGGTAGGTAGCTAGATATAGATAGAGAGATGATAGAGAGATAAATAAAATGAGATAGATAGATGATAGATAGAGAGATGAGAGATGAGAGATGATAGATGACAGAGATGAGATAGAAGATAGATAGATAGATAGATAGATAGATAGATAGATAGATAGATAGATAGATAGTTAGATAGATAGATAGATAGACAGACAGACAGACAGACAGACAGACAGACAGACAGACGGTAGATAGATGATAGAGATGAGAGTTAGACAGACAGACGATGGACAGATGGACAGATGTAGCAAGCATGCTGTGAAACAAACATCATTTTTAGAAAGGAGAATATTTGTAGCTCAGGGTTGAAATGAGGGGTCCTTGGTGCTCTCTTAGCTTTCTTGTTTTCTTGCAGAGATTTCATTACCCAAATGAGATAACTTCATCAGTGCTCATGATGATGATGTTACCTAGGTTGAGTCACCTGCAAGAAAACAATCAAGTGCTGAGAACATGAAGGTTTCCTCATCATTTTATTTTCCGGAACGTCTCTAGAGCAAACATAGGTGCCAAAGCCATTCTCCAATGAGGAAAATGGTATAATGGAGTTCACTGCTATTTTTTTTTCAGTGTGTACTTGCCTTGAAAAAAAGGCAAAAGTAAGATTGGTGGGAAGTAAAAAGAGCAGCAGGAAACCATCTCATTCATTTGTTTTCCTCCAAATGGGAATTTTGTGATTATCTAATATTTATTTATTTATTTATTAGTTCGATTTATATGCCACCCTTCTCCGGAGACACAGGGCGGCTTACAATGCATTAAGCAATAGCCTTCATACTTTTGTATATGCCTGCTTAATAGGGCTTTTTGGGGGGCCCTAACCACTGTGCCTGCCAATTTTTTGGGGGGTGGGGTGGGGTAGGGGGCATGGCTGAAAATATCTGATGATGATCAGGTTGCTAAAATCCTGATCTTAATCCTGTTTTTTTCATTCTTCAGCTTAATCCAGTGCGGTGGTCTAACAATCATTCTTGACAGTCCATTTTCCAGTATTTTTAAGTCTGATTAGTTTTCTCCAGAGGAACACTGTGTTCCTCCAATGAATAGTGAAGATTGGAAAAGTGGTAAGTCATTATTCTGGTCAAGAGTTACTTTCTAATCCATCTGAGTGCCCCGATTAAAGTTCAGCATTTGTTTCTTGGGCCAGGATCTCTAGGCTGTGAGATACAAGGAGTAAATTAAACTGATGACAGTTGTCTGAACAGAAGAGGGATAGATCGGTTGGGTAACGTTAGCCTTGAAGTAAAGAAGCTTTAGATACAACCCTCTATCATCTGTCTTCATTCTGTCTGCAGGGACCCAATCAGACCCTGCAGACTCTTTGTTAACATTCAGAAATAGAGACTACAAATCATTAGAAATGTACCATTTCTTCATTTGGGAATGGATTCTTGGAACTATTGGATTTTCTCAGTGGTAACTATGGCTTTGCCCAAAGATAAGTCTCACTTACCAGGATGTAGGTCAAACATGCACAGAATTGGTGGACAGACAAGCTACAATCTACTACCCTACATATGGTGGCCTAGTAGCAGCTTAATAAACCTCCTTCTATTTGCTAAATGCCTTGTAGGTAAAATCAAAACAACAAGAAGCTAGATATTGCTTATTGTGCTGACAGAAGTGTTTTTCTGTAATTTAAAAGTGAGCGTTCTCAATATGAATTATGCACATTGAGTCCAATAAAAAGCTCATCAGACATAGTTTCCTACTGTTTTCAGAGAAAGACTAATGCCAGCTTTGAAAAGACCAGGAGATAGTTTTGTAGACTATGTCTTGGGTACTATCTTTAACCACATTAATCAGCATGAATGAAAGAATGAATGCAAAGAATATCCTTCAAACCAAGTGATTTTTTTTTCCTGGATAAGTTGATGTCATTTTCTTGGCCACCAAGTTGTGCAGGCCTTCTTCTGAGGCTTCTTTTTTAACTTTTCAGTCTAGTCCAAAATTCTAGTATTCTCTGCTAGGCTCCCATCCAAGTATTATTTATTTATTTATAAAATTTGTATACCGCCCTATCTCCGAGGATTCAGGGTGGCTCACAACGACAATCGACCAAGAGACTGTTAAAAACAACAAATATACACAAAAGAATAACAGTTTTTTTAAAAAAATAAAAAATAAAATATACTATCCCATCAGTCCAGGCCAGGGGACATAAATAGCCAGGTTTTAATTTCACGGCGGAAGGTGCGAAGATCAGGGGCCAACCGGAGCCCCAAGGGAAGTTGATTCCAGAGGGTGGGGGCGCTCACAGAGAAGGCTCTACCCCTGGGGGTCGCCAGCCGACATTGTCTAGCTGACAGCACCCTGAGTAGGCCCTCTCTGTGAGAGCTGCGGTAAAATTACTGTATATCGGGAGAAGCGCATATTACGAGCAAGAGTTTTATTTTTTAACAATCTATGCAGTTCATTTGAAGTTCTGCAGACAGTCCTGTACATACATGTCTGGGCATGTTTTTGTGGGTAGCTGGAGCCATCTATATCTCCAGGTGTAATTACAGGTTCCCTGTGTAACCAAATCACATATAAGGTGCAGAATAATCAATGCATCATTATTCCTTCATGTGCCCATTTATTTTTCCCCAGATACTATATTTTGAAATACCTTAATTTTAATAGTGAGGGAAGCATGAAAGGAAAGACTGAAATTGAAATTCTCCTGTTGCTCTAGGCGAAATACATCTTCCTTTTCCACAAGCACTGTGGCTAATAAATGCAAGAATACAAATATGGATTAGTACTGTGGAAAGTATTTGAATGAGACATCCTGAAAAGCATTTCTCATTATCACAATAACTGCCCTTGAAGCCTTCAGCCAGCTGCTTCCTTTGGGAGGCTCACAACGGCTTCTATGAACCCCTTCCCTTTGCTTTCACTGAGTTTTCACTGTGAAATATTACCTAGGCATCCACACACTGCCAGGAGAAATCTTAAAAGCAATTAAGCAAGCTTTCCATAGGACATAGCTACTTTAACGGTCTAAGAATGGGCGGTTTGCTCGTGCAAGCTTTCCATAGGACATAGCTAGAAAGGCAGAAAACACTGTAGCGTTTTAGACAAATGGCTGTCCAATCTCTTCTTAAAAGCCTCCAGTGTTCCAGCACCCATGACTTCTGGAGGCAAATCGTTCCACTGATTAATTGTTCTAACTCTCAGGAAACTCCTATTCTAAGTTGCTTCTCTCCTTGATTAATTTCCATTCATTCCTTTTTGTCCTGCCTTCAGGTGCTTTGAAGAATAGGTTTGACTCCCTCTTCTTTGTGGCAGCCATTTAGGTATTGGGACACTGCTATCATGTCACCCCTAGTCTTTCTTTTCATTAAACTGTGAAGTCTGCTTGATTTCTGTGAACACACCTTTGTTAGATGAGGTCTCAGTTTGCTCTCTTTGTTCACACTCTCCTGAATCACGTTCCTTACCAGCTTTGTACCAACTGGTTAGCAGCTAACACTGTAGCAATTATGGCATATTTTTGGCAGTCACTCATACAATGACTAGCAAGAGATATCAAGTACAAGCCCTCTTCTCTGCCACCTGTTCAGCAAGCTAGTAGACTATCAATTCTGAACATTTCCTTCCTATGTACAGAAGAGCTGGAGCACAAGCAGGTTTCTATTCCTTTTTAAATTATTATTGTTTTCCCCCTGATTTTGCTCGTTCTTTAGACAATGCATTTAGAAACGTTCCAAATGTTCTACTGAATCAAGCATATTTTCCGTGGAGAAAGTGTGGCAACACTATGCAATTCAGCCAAGATTTGATTAGGGTTTCAGACCTAGAGTTGCAAAAGGTTGAGATTTGCAGCTGAAAGTTGGGGTTCAACTGTGAGGATTTGATTGAACCCACTGAGATTAAAGATGCAATTTAATAAAAAAAAAAGAAAAAGTTCAACTCAAGGCAGGCATGGAAAAATAACAAAACATCTGCCCCAGCTTTATTTTCTGGCAAATGGAATAAAAATAGGAATGGTAGATACTGTAGAGGAGTCATTCAACCCATTAATCTTTAAAGCTTCACTGCATGCATTTTTCAAATAATCTCCTGCACCTCTTTTAAGATAGAAAGTGGGGGAATAAGGGATAACACAACAGTCTCCAAATTATCCAGCAAAGACCTTTCAGAGAAATTCTGCTAAACTAATGCAGCATACATATTTCTTTTTTTTAAAAAAAATATCTATAAAGAGTCCACCACTCTTTGACAACTTCCTCCGCTAAATTGGCAATGGTTTTGTTATGTTAAGGTTCAGTAAAATATCTTATTCTCTACAGTGCAGAGAAGAGCAACAAAGATGATTAGGGAATTGCAGACTAAAACATATAAAGAATGGTTGCTGAAATTGGGTATGTCTAGTTTAATGAAGGAGGGACGTGGAGGCTCAGTGGATAAGATGCTGAGCTTGTTGATCAGAAGGTCAGCAGTTCAGCGATTTGAATCCCTAGCGCTGTGTAATGGAGTGAGCTCCCGTTACTTTTCCCAGCTTCTGCCAACCTAGCAGTTTGAAAGCATGTAAAAAATGCAAGTAGAAAAATAGGAACCACCTTTGGTGGGAAGGTAACAATGCTCCATGAGCCTTCGGCGGTTACTCATGCTGGCCATATGACCACAGAGACGTCTTTGGAAAGCGCAGGCTCTTCAGCTTAAAAACAGAGATGAGCACCGTCCCCTAGAGCCGGGAACGACTAGCACTCGTGTGGGGGAACCTTTACCTTTACCTAGTTTAATGAAAAGAAGGACTAGAAGTGACATTATAGCAGAGTTCCAATATCTCACAGGCTGCCACAAAGAAGAGGGAGTCAAGCTATCCTCCAAAGCATCTGAAGGCAGGACAAGAAGCAATGGGTGGAAACTAATCTAGGAGAGAAGCAACCTAGAACTAAGAAGCAATTTCCTGACAGTGAGAAGAATTTATCAGTGGAGCAACTTGTCTCCAGAAGTTGTGGATATTCCATCACTGGAGGCTTTTAAGAAGCAACTCTAGTTCCCGCCTGGACTACTGCAATGCTCTCTACATGGGGCTCCCCTTGAAGACCACCCGGAGGCTCCAGCTGGTCCAGAATGCGGCCGCGCGGGTGATTATGGGAGCGTCATGGCGCTCCTATGTAACACCTCTCCTGCGTGAGCTGCACTGGCTCCCAGTGGTCCTCCGGGTGCGATTCAAGGTGTTGGTGACCACCTTTAGAGCACTCCATGGCTTAGGGCCAGGATATTTACAGGTCCGCCTTCTGCCACCGAGAGCCTCCCACCAGCCAGTACGCTCCCACAGAGAGGGGCTCCTCCAGGTGCTGTCGGCCAAACAATGCCGATTGGCGGCCCCCAGTGGGAGAGCTTTCTCTGTGGGAGCACCTGCCCTCTGGAACGAGCTTCCCCCGGAGATACGGATGATTCCAGACTTACATACTTTCCGTCGGGCCCTGAAAACCTTTTTATTTCATCAAGTCGGGCTGGCCTAATCTCTCCAATTGTGTATTTTAATTTGGATTTTTTATGGGGGAGTTTAACTGTCGGGCCAAATTGTTTAATTCATTTTTAAATTGTTTTTATATTTTGTATTTGATGTTTTTTATTTTTGGCTGTTCACCGCCCTGAGTCCTTTGGGAGAAGGGCGGTATATAAATTTAAATATTAAATTAAATTTAAATTAAGAAACTAGACAGCCATTTGTCTGGAATGGCTCTCCTGCTTGAGCAGAGGGCTGGACTAGAAGACCTCCAAGGTCCCTTCCAACTTTCCTATTCTGTTAATTACCTCATTAGGCTCAGCAGACCATAAAGCCTTTCAAAATATTGGAAGTTAATTGTTAGATTTTTTTTCAACGCTGGGTTTGTTAGCCCAAAGATCTTACAAAGAGAAGGTAGGTTATTGTCTATTTGACTCCAGAGAGAGAGAGAGGGGAAAAAAATGATACATTGCTTTCTATTATTCTTTCACGAAACCCAGCCAGTCCCTGGCTTATTATATAGAAGATTCAGACCGGGACTATGGAAAGGTGGGGGTAGGGGGGGGATAGTTAGAGAGACGGGCACTTATGCATGCAAATGAAGGCTGCTTTATGGTTTATAATTATCTTGTACCAACCCTCCAAATAATTATAACTCGTGCATATTAATAATTGATCTAGAACGGCAGCCCTGTGCCACAGAGCATACAAGAGGAAGCAGGGAGGGGGAAGAGGAGGAAGATAATGCTGTGTTTCCATAATGCAATTTGGTATAAAAACTGAACAACTAGTAAAACGGGGGGGGGGGGGAAGAACCGTATGCTTCTGCCTCCCTGCACCTCCCCCCTCCTCCCCTTGAAGGAGTCAGTGAGCTATTAGAACAATTAGCTGGTGTGTCCATTAAAGGCAAGCAGCAATTATTTTGTTTCTAATTTAGAATAAATATAAAAGCCCACTTGTGCCACTGAGTGGCTTATTTGTCCTGTTTAAAGGGATCTAATGGGGTGAGTGTTGTCAACAGAGAAAGAGCTGCTCACTTTCCATTTGTTTTCCTGTTAATTTGGCATCTTTATGCTGCCTGCCCTCACATTTTTTTTCTCCCCCTAATGGAAACATGAAAGAAGAAATGAAGGGAGGTGAGAGTTTTTATAAATGCTGGGGCTGGGCAAAGCTTTGGAGGGATGTTGCGCTTCTAAGAAAGATTTGTAGGAACTGTCCCTTGGAAGATGCTTTGCAAAGCAAAAAAACATCTTCCCCTAGCTTGTAAAGGTGGGGCTATCTATTTGCTCCGAAATCTCATTGGGCAGCCCAGAAGCTAGAAGCAGCTTCCGCCCTAGGCCGGCATTTTCCCCCGATTCTTCTTCCTTTCAGAAGTTTTGGAAACAATAGAAAAATGATTTCTCTACGTGATCACTTGCCTCCAGAAGTTGTGAATGCTCCAACACTGGAAGTTTTTAAGAAGAGATTGGATAACCATTTGTCTGAAATGGTATAGGGTTGACTGCCTGAGCAGAGGGTTGGACTAGAAGACCTCCAAGGTCCCTTACAACTCCTATTCTATTCTATTCTATTCTATTCTGTTCTGTTCTGTTCTGTTCTGTTCTATTCTATTCTATTCTATTCTATTCTATTCTATTCTATTCTATTCCATTCCATTCCATTCCAATCCTATCCTATCCTATCCTATCCTATCCTATCCTATCCTACTCCTACTCCTACTCCTACTCCTACTCCTACTCCTACTCCTACTCCTATCCTATCCTGTCCTCTCCTCGCCTATCCTCTCCTAGCCTAGCCTAGCCTATCCCTAAAAACTGGGTTTTACAGGAAGTCCTCGACTTAGAACAGTTCATTTAGTGATGGTTGAAAGTTACAACCGCACCAGGGGAAAAAAGTGATGTATGTCCGTTTTTCACACTTACAACCATTGCAAATCTCCATGGTCACATGATCCAAATTAAAATGCTTGGCAATTGGCTTATATTTATGATGGTTACAATGTCCCAGGGCCATGTGGATTACCTTTTGCAAATTTCTGAGAAGCAAAGTCAATGGGGAAGGCAGATTCATCTGAAAATTGCAGCGATTCACTTAACAAATATGGCAAGCAAGGTCATAAAATGGGGCAAATTACCTTAACATCTACCTCACTTAGCAACAGAAGTCGGGTTCAGTTGTGGTCATAAGTCAAGAACTACCTGTGTTAACCCAAAGGTGCTTTTTCAGGAGGCAAATGAACTTTCTTGTTTTTTTTCTTTTGAAGATGTTTTGCTTTCCATCCAAGAAGCTTCTTCTGCTCTGACAGGATAGTGAAGATCCTTCCATTCTCCACTATCCTGTCAGAGCTGAAGAAGCTTCTTGGATGAGAAGCAAAACGTCTTCAAAAAAACCCCCCAAAAAGTCCAGTTGCCTCCTGAAAAAAGCACCTTTTGGACAACCATGACCTGGATGACTGAGAATCTCTGCAGTCTTTTACCTGTGTTAACAGCCAAAGGAATGCAGAGCAGGGGTGAAATCCAGCAGGTTCTGACAGGTTCTGGAGAACCGGTAGTGGAAATTTTGAGTAGTTGGGAGAACCGGCAAATGCCATCTCTGGCTGGCCTCAGAGTGGGGTGGGAATGGAGATTTTGCAATATCCTTCCCCTGGAGTGGGGAGGGAATGGAGATTTTGCAGTATCCTTCCCTTGCCACACCCACCAAGCCACGCCCACAGAACCGGTAGTAAAAAAAATTGAATTTCACCACTGATGCAAAGCCAATGCTGTTAAACACAACTGCATTGCAAAATGAAGAAAAGGGGGAAAAGGGCATTGCTGGGATAATATTTTGAAGACAAAATGCTTTATCGAGGCAAACCTGCTGTGTTGGGGTTGGCATCCGTCCATTCTTGGATGAGAAGCTCTTAAGAGTTGACTTGAGCAGCTCAATTTAGGGGCAAAGCCCAGACCTTGTTCTCTAGAGAAACTTTACAAATCAGAGAAGAGATGCTGACCTCCAGCCTTTCCCTCTTAGAGCAGAGGAGACGGATTGGTGGGGTACGCATGAGGCTCCATCAGTGAAATGCTGTAATTTCCCAAAATTGCTTGGAATGTTCCCAAATAATTTCACCAAGCGATTGGCAGCGTAGTGCAAGGTCATCCAAAAACTGACCATTCTAAATGAGTTATTTGAATGTTGCAGTAGAAATACCAAAAAAAAAAAAAAATGCACAATCCCATCATGTTGAAGGAATTTCATTTTGGAATATGAAAAGTTTAAATTGCCTAAAAGGTTGCGTGAAAACATCACACGCACACACACTCTCGTCGGAGCCACACTACAGAAAAGCTGAACTTCCAGATTCTAACGTGCATGCGTGTCCGACGACCAGCTGGCTAGCATGCATGTGGAGGCTGATTTTCGGCACTGCCATGCACCAGAGGTTAGTTTCAGCAGGTTTTGACCAGTTATGGAGAACCGGTGGTGGAAATTTTGAGTAGTTTGGAGAACCAGTAGTAAAAATTCTGACTGGCCCCGCCCCCATCTATTCTCTGCCTCCTAAGTCCCAGCTGATCGGGAGGGAATGGGGATTTTGCAGTATCCTTCTCCTGCCACGCCCACCATACCTAGCCATGCCACGCCCACAGAACCAGTAGTAAACATTTTTGAAACTCACCACTGCCGCGCACGCAAAGGACAGCTGATTGTCGCCCTCGCATGCACGCCAGAAACACGGGAAAAAAACGGGCAAGGCTGCGCGTGCTGAGCAACATGGCTTTGCATGCCACTTTGGGCACGCATGTCATAGGTTCGCCATCACGGGTCTAGGCCCTATTCCGATGGACCCAAACCTACCTTATTGGAAAATGTAAGGGCTTAGAAATTTTATTCTCTTGAAATGCTCATGCATATGAGAGAAATACAACTTTATTTACAATCAAAGATGAAAGACTGTTTTTTTTTTTAATCCAAAACAACATAGTCATTTTGCTGTAAGGGTTGCTTTGGGTATGAACTTGTAACTTACCTTCTCTTTGAAATTTTAATCTCTTAGTTATTTTCTTCTGTTCGAGGAGTTAATGGAAATACATTTCATCCTTTCTCTCTTCCATGGAGTCGGCTGCTTCAAACAGCCTACGAAGGTACTTGAGATGCTTTAATAACATCTCTTCAGGCATGATTGTCCTTTCTGTTAAGGGCCATAGTCCTTTCACATCCATTTCCATGTTCTTGGGTTCCATGACAAACTGTTTCCCAGGAGGTAATATTTCATAAGCAATGCAGGTCACTTCATTGACTTGGCTTCTGTTGGACCAGAACTTGCTACTACCGGTCTGTTTATACCATTAAGCCAATTTAAAATGATGCCATAAATCTTCCAACAACCAACCTATGTCTGTCTAAGAAAGTCAAAATGAAACTGTTCTCAAAAGTTTAGCCTTTCTTTTCAGTTGCTTTAATGATAGCTGCCCAGAACCAGGGGTGGATTCCACTTACCTTCGCTACTGGTCCGCAATGGGAGCTCTCACGCGCGGAGCTTCTGCGAATGCACAGAGCATCCATGATGACATCCAGGCAGGTGGGCGGAGCCTCCCGCCACCGCTACTACCAGTTCGCAAGATACGGACTGAACCGGAAGCAACCCACCACTGCCTAGAACTGAAAACTTCAGATGCTTTTTAACATCATCATCATCATCATTATCATCATCATCATCATCATCATCATCATCATTATTGATTTGATTTGATTTGATTTGATTTGATTTGATTTGATTTGATTTGATTTGATTTGATTTGATTTGTATGCCGCTCTATCTCCATAGGACTCAGGGCGGCTCACAACAATTAAAATCAGACCAGATAAAACATGTTAAAATACATATTAAACACATATTAAACATATTAAAACAATCCAAACCCCATCAGTCCAGGCTGGGCAATTTGAACAGCCATGTTTTTAATTCGCGGCAGAAGGTGCGAAGGTCAGGGGCCAACCGGAGCCCCAGGGGGAGTTGATTCCAAAGGGTGGGAGCCCCCTCAGAGAAAGCTCTACTTCTGGGGGTCGCCAGCTGACATTGTCTAGCCGACACCCTGAGTAGGCCCTCCCTGTGAGAATGCACTGGGCGATGGGGAGCTGTTGCTGGTTGCAGATGGTCCGACAGATATCCATATGATTTAATGGCTATTTTTTACGAGGACAGTGATTTTTCTATACTGATGATTGCATACTAGGATATTGATGTAGGTTCATTGTCTGAAAAGCTGGGAATTTGTCCTTCTCTAGCTTAAGCTTCTGTATGTGATGGACTGTAGATGTGTTGGATTTATACTTCCAAAATTCCCATTGGCCATGCTGTTGGGGATGAGTCTTGGTGGTGCTGTGGTTGAGAGTGCAGTACTGCAGGCTACTGCAATTTGGCAGTTCAAATCTCACCAGGCTCAAGGTTGACTCAGCCTTCCACCCTTCCAAGGTGAGTAAAATGAGGACCCAGATTGTTGGGGGCAAAAGGCTGACTCTGTAAACCGCTTAGAGAGGGCTGTAAAGCACTGTGAAGTCTTATATTATTAGACTAATATAAGTCTAAGTGCTATTACTATTTCAGGAACGGTGGCCCTAAATCATATGGAAGACTTTTAATTTGGGAATGCTGTAATTAAGTTTAGTTTTTGTATGTTTTTCCCAAATTTCTGTTATGTTCTATTACCATGCTGGAGCGCTTTAGTGGAGTAAAGAGGGCATGAAAATCTGTTGAAATATTTTCAGTATATTTTTCTTCCAAATATATATTTTCAAGAATTCACTATTGGGAGCTGCATTCAGAGAATTCTGACATCTGATGGAATAATTATGGTCTGCATATTAGTTAGACAGATCCAGGCATTTCCTATACAAAAAGGAAAATATAAAGATTGATTTTTTGAAAGCTATTGTGGAATTGCATATTCAGATATTAAGATCTGCCAAAGACTAACAACTTTCATATAAAAATGTCCTGTTTGGTAAACCAGAAAACTTGCAAGCTGGAGTCTATGTGACTCAAAAAATATTTTGAACAAAAACACTGACTCCACCCATCCAGGTTGGCCATTAATAATCCCCTGCTCGAAGGTCTATAGCTGTGTCTTATTCCAGTTGGATTTTGTTTGGCAGTACTATTTTCCTGGTTTGTTTTCTTGATCCTTGACTTCTATAGATTCTCATGTTAATCTACAGAAAAAGGGATCATGTTATCCAACATCAAGAAATACCTGTTGGAAAGATAGCAATAGCACTTAGATTTATATACTGCTTTACAGTGCTTTATAGTCCTCCCTAAGCAGTTTGCAGAGTCAGCCTGTTACACCCAACAATCTGGGTCCTGTTGTGGTCCGCCAGCAGCCTGCAGAGCTGGTAGCAGAGTCAGACAGTGAGGAGGCTGGGGAGGAACATGGGCCAGTCCTGGAGTTTGGGAAAGGCTCGGACAAGGGCTCTGCGTCAGAAGCAGAGATGGGGCCAGGACATTTGGGAGTTATGTGCGGACTCCGGAGCCTCCAGAGTCGGACATCAGAGAGGCAGAGGAACAGGGGGAGCCTGTTCCTAGTGTGCGCATATGCAAAGCTGCCAGAAGGCAAGAACAGTTAAAACAAAAGGACGACTTGGGAGTAAGGCTTGGAGATGATTGCCCCCTCCCATAAGACGTAAAGGAAGAGCAAAGGCACGTGGGGCTTTGCAGGAAACAATGTTGTGGATGGTGTCGGTTTGTACTTTGAAGCTCCATTTTTGACTCTGTGTTTCTGTGTGGCCTTGCCAAGATAATTG
The DNA here is from genome assembly GCF_059756535.1 of Pantherophis guttatus. Lineage (NCBI taxonomy): Eukaryota > Metazoa > Chordata > Lepidosauria > Squamata > Colubridae > Pantherophis > Pantherophis guttatus. Next base: position 19,673,015 of record NC_142071.1, on the reverse strand, counting down.
CCAATTAGGTCTTTGGCAGCGTGTCAAAGAAGATAAAGGTGGGTGTTTACCAGTCTTATCCGAAGGACTGTGGCAGACTTCTGTTGGACTATTTATAAACTCTTGGTGATTCAGCACGTGCTGTGAATGAAAGGAATTCATAGTCGTTAAAATAAAAAAGGGGGATTTTGGGATTAATTGTGTGCTTTTTACTATATCAGGAAGCCTAGGTCAGAACAGGTCCTCATTTTGCCCACCTCGGAACGATGGAAGACTGAGTCAACCTTGAGCCAGTCAGAATCGAACTGCCGGCACTGGGCAGAGTTAGCCTGCAATATTCTAACCACTGTGCAGGCAGGCAGGCAGGCATTTTGCCCACCGTGGAAGGATGGAAGGCTGAGTCCACCTTGAGCTGGTGAGAATTGAACTGCTGGCAGCCAGCAATTAGAAGAAGTAGATCAGAGATTATCTAGGTATTTTGGTATAATTCACATTATTAGAAGGCAGATTGTTTCCTTTAATAGCAATAAATATATCATAATCATTTTTGCACTCATGTCAAAAGCACTGAGGTGCTTCTGGGTTGAAAGGATTAGCTGCTGACATCATCATAGTCTGGGGGATGTCCAGTGTGGGATTCCTTTCATGTCCCCAGCAGGAACTGAAGTGAAGGACAGGAGCTCAACCCTGCCCAGAGCAGCACTTGGATCTCAAACATGGGCTTGCTAACCTCCAAAGCAGCATCCTACTCATACGAGCCACTGTGCTCTTATGTGCACATACTCATTAATGCCTATATTCAGCTAGCCCAGGAAGTATATTTTATTCCTCTTTTAGTTGTACATGGATCTTTTGATAAGCCATATCATTTGAGAAAATACTTTCTGTATAGCATTTCTGCAGACCATATTTGCTCATCTGGATATACACAGATCCTTTAAATAGATTGCCTATTTGTGACAAACTATATTTTGATTCTTGACTTGTTAGACACAGAGGGGTTGGCACACAATGTAATTTTATAGAGATTGTGGCAGGAAGTTGGTGAAATATTGCATGACAAATATTTCTCATTAATATTCATAAGAGACCAACTGTGTGGCATGCATAAGCCTTTTAGCTTTGTTAGAGACAGACGGATGAGAGAATTTTCTTAATGTAGCTGAAAGCAAATGCTACACGAAGTAATTTAGGATGGTCTAGAAGTAAATTTTCTTGTTTTCACTTGCACTTTAGGCCAGGAAATGTTATAAGTACTAAGATGTAATGCGAAGAAAGTCATACAAAGGATTCCAGATAAGAACAAATTAACTTTGATACAAAACTTCCAGGTTGGTAACAAATTAACCTGCTAGATAATAATTAGGATATGTCATTTCTGGGAATACTGAAGTATCTCTGTTTCCACATTCAGTATTTCACTCCCCTGTTTTCCAGAAGAAAACTGTTGTATCTAAACTTTTGGCAAGAGAGCCTCAAGCAACTTTTATGATGGAGAAATGTAACAGTTAAATACTGTTGAGGAATATGCACAGAGTAACCTTTGAGTAGCAAGGGTATGCACATGAGAAACGGCTGAGAGTGATTGTGAATAAGCACTATCAATACACAGACACACTGAGTTGAGATATTCTTTTACTTTTAGGAAAAAGCAAAGCAAAGTCCAATAAACAATCCAGGTCATACACATATAAAGATAGTTAAGATGTCAATCAGGGATATTCCAAGAACAAAGTCTTCTTACCAGCTGTTGTAGTCATATGCAATAAAACAGTTCTTTTTGGAGTTGCAAACAGGAACAAGTACAGCAGTAAAACAATCAGTAAAACAGTAGAAAACAACAAGTAGCAATGATCAAGCAGTGATCATGCAGAAAGAACAGGCAAAGAGGAGCAGAGGTAGCAATAATAATGTAATAAGAACAATAAGCCATGATTCAAGCTTCCTCTTAAGTACATTGGTACAGAGCTAGCCAATCAGAATACAGTATGATGCAATACAGCATTACAGGCTTAAAGCTATACATTACATTTTGACTGCAAACATGCATTGATGGTTTATATATATTGCCAACCCAACCAGTTAGGTAATAGCCATTTCCTAACAAATACTGTTGGGTATGACCAACCAACATCAGAAGTCTTGGTCCAACTACCAGCTTAATCATTTTGGTTGTTATAAAATCTGTTTCATAACTTCTGGGCGGTAGGCAGTTGGGGAATATGTGAAAGATCTAGATATAGGAGATAACATTATCACCCCAGCGAGTTTGAAACTGCTATCATTTCTCAGAGTGATGAATTTCAGATAAGTTAAGGTGCCAGGTATGGAAATGTGACCTTTGAGTGTCTACTCTCCTCTACTGTCAATCACTTTTCTTAAGTACCGTAATAATATAGAAGGAGGGTAGGCACCTCTTTCTTTTTTGCCACATTTTCTCAGAACTGATTTGTTAATCTGCATGACGGCAGTGGACATGTCTAAAACCAACAAGAGCCTTGGTGGCGCAGGAGATTAAAGTGCTGTTAACTAGCACCAGCTGCCTGCAATTACTGCAAGTTCGAATCTCACCAGGCTCAAGGCTGACTCAGCCTTCCATCCTTTCGAGGGAGCCACCCTGAGTCTCCAGAGAAGGGCGGCATATAAATTGAACCAATAAATAAATAAATAAATGGTGAGTGAGTCCATAGCCAAAAATAAGTGGAGTCTCTACCTTCCTTCTATCATCACAGTGCCATCCATCCCTTTCTTTCTATCCCTTTTTGCTGCCTTTTATGCTCCTTATTCTTCCTTTTTCTGCCATCCTGTTCATTTTGTCCCTTTCTCTCTGATCCTATCTAAAATGCTTCTGAAGAGGAACAAAACACCTTGATCTTACTGAAACCCTAGAGCAGGGCTGTTCAACCTTGGTAAGTTTTAAGACTTGTGGACTTCAACTCCCAGAATTCCCTAGCCATCATGGGAATTCTGGGAGTTGAAGTCCACGGGTTATAAAGATACCATGATTGGACACCCTCTTCTAGACAATTATTTGCAGAGCTTGTGAAATTAAGACAGTAGCTTTTGAAATTAAGCTGAGCGCCACATGAAAAATTCAAAGCTACATATGCTTACCTTCTAGTGTTATCAATGATATTTTCTCAGCATCAGTCATCATTTTGTAAATATTTACCCAGTCCTACCAAGACAGGTCCCTTTTAAACCCATTTGTATCAAACCATGTCCCTCTTTAACATCGAAAACTCAACCACCTCACAGAAAAACTCACATTATTTTGGTTATCCTAGATTCTAACTGACAACCGGCAGTATTTGTAATGAATAGTGATGACATCAACCTTTTTTCCTGAAGTTGTCATCACAAACCATGCAGTTATGTACTTCGGTTCACAGCATCTGACACAATAATGTGTGTTGCAGCATTTCTGTGGTGACATTCTCATGTAGTATAATCATTTCTTCATGCTCCTCCCCAAAAATGCCCTTATTTCCAATTTTCATTCCACCAAATGCATCGTGAATACCGTGAAAGAAATATTCCGTCATCTATTCCCCCTCAACAACAAAAAAATCCTAAACTTCATGTTCCAACCAAATCCCAGCTCAAAGAATTAGCATGGGTTGACGAATAAAAAAACGAATGTTACATACAAGATTATTTTCCCCACTCCCTCAAATAAGCCGTATGCAAATGATTGCTCTCTGTTTTTTGTCATCTGGATAAGACATATTCAAATATGTATTCACTGTCTGCTTGATAACTGAGTGAGTGATTAGTGGATATTGGTTTTTATTATAGCGTCTTCTCCAGATACCGGCTTTCAGTTAAATAAAGTCCCAAGGATGGGGACCTGGAAATGCAATTAGAACTAGAGCGGGATCCAGAAGATCTTTATTGCTAGGCAACCTGAATGTGCCTGAGCCCTTGACAGCTGTGGACTCTACAGTCTATGGAGCACTGCTCTCACCTTCAGTTCAGCAGCTTCATTTCCTTCAATAAATTGCTATTCCTCCCAAATCCCATGTGCCTCCTCCTCCTCCTCCTCCTCCTCCTCCTCCTCCTCCTCCTCCTCTTCCTCCTCCTCCTCCTCCTTCTTCTTCTTCTTCTTCTTCTTTTTTTTTTTTTGCTTTAATTTATATGCCGCCCTTCTCTGGAGACTCAGGGCGGCTTACAGTGCGTTAAGCAATAGCCTTCATACTTTTGTATATTTATACAAAGTCAGCTTATTGCCCCCACAATCTGGGTCCTCATTTTACCTACCTTAGAAAGGATGGAAGGCTGAGTCAACCTTGAGCCTGGTGGGATTTGAACTTGCAGTAATTGCAAGCAGCAGATGTTAATAACAGTGCATTAGTCCACTGTGCTCCTTACTTCTTCTTACTTCTTACTTCTACTTCCAATTGATCAAAAGACATCTCTTGTAGCAGGCACATTCATCTATAGCCTTTTCAGTGGTGGGAGTCAAATAATTTAACAACTGATTCTCTGCCCTAATGACTGGCTGGGTGGGCGTAGCCATGGTAGGCGTGGCCATGGGTTGTAACAGGCAGCACTTGGCCTCCTGCACTCCCCTGGGAGCGAAAACGGGCTGGGGGGGCACCGTCCCCCTCCCGCATCCCATTTTGGGCCTAGTAGGCCTCCCTGCACTTAACCTGGGAGCCAAAACAGGTGTGTGGGGATTCCTGGAAGGGGCAGGGAGGGGCGGGGCCAGCCAGTATCCTGTTCTCCCAAAAATACAACCTACCCTACAAGTAAGTCCTAGCTTGATTTTTACATGTGCACCCAATATAAGCCCTACCCCCAAAATAAGCCCTAATTAAGATCCCGCCCATTCCAGAGTGCACGGGTAAAAATTAAGCTAGGGTGGGGATGCTGGGGGAGGTAGAGGTGCCCTACTATGTACCTTTGGACAGTTGCAGCCAGGCCTCGCACACCCCAACACCTACCTCGCCGGCCCATTTCTTCTGTAGCCGGCAAGGCTGGCAAGTCTTTCCTGAAGGCCTCTGTAGCTGGTAACAAAGCTCCGGATTGATCCGGATTGTTATCGGCTGCAGAGGCCTTCAGGAAAGCCTTGCCAGCCACAGAAGAAGTAGTTCCTGAAAAGGAGGCTGGCGTGCAAGTGAGGTTAGTCAGTGGATGACATCCCTAGAAAATAAAACCAGGTACCTTTTTTGGTGGCAAAAAAAAATGTAAGACAGGGTCTTATTTTCAGGGAAATACGGTAATTTAACAGCTGGTTTTCCCAAACCGGCCTGAACCAGCTGAATCCCACCACTGATCCTCTTCTAAAGCAACCCTGATTGAAGATGCAAAAGATTGAACATGGGGCCTTTTCCCTAGATTTGGTAGGCCTCATCAGAGGTTTTCCTCTGGCATGCCAAGAGAGAGCCTCCATCCTCGTGAGGATATTTGCAAAGGATTAATCTAGTTGACCCGAGTGTTGGGAAAGGTGAGATTACTTGACTCTGTCTTGCTCTGGCACTCTGCTTAGTAAGCACTGAGAAGAATATCTTTTGGAATTCTGCTGAGAATGAATTTGTGGAGTTTTGCTTCCACCAGATTCAAGACAAGAAAAACACTAGCTGTAAGGAGGTTTGGCAAGCATTCATCTGCTCTTGAGTGGGGACCAGTGGTGGTATTCAGCTGGTTCTATCCGGTTTGGGCGAATTGGTAGCAGCTGCTGCAGGAGGCTCTGCCCACCCATCCGGACAGCATCATGTCCCGTTTTGACCCTCTGCACATGTGCGGAAGGCTCTGTGCATGCGCAGAGGTGGCATGAGCGTTCACATTTCCGAATCGGTAGCGAAGGTAAGTGAATACCACCCCTGGTAGGGACTGCAAAGGTCTAGATAGATGAAGGAATGGCACTTAATTTTTAAATAAATAAGGATTTGGCAAGGACTTCTCTGGTCTTATTGAAAGACTTTGCAGTCAGAACTAGTAAGCTCTTGGCAATCAATCAATGCTATTTTCTGAAATGACCATCTAAGCCCTGAGTCACTTTGTACAAAAAAGGGGAAATGTTCAGATATTGAAGGAGAGGACCAGGCTGAGAATGAAGGAGGTCATCAAACACGTCATCAATCATAAGTCCTTTCATGTCCACAAGAGATCTGAATTTCATTGACACTTACTTACCACCAATTTCCTTTGGCCATTAGTAGTTCTAATTCTTGTAGAGAGCTTATGTTTGCAATATATCTTTTTACCCATTTGAATAGCCTGGATCTCCTTATTTCCCTTGCACTTGACAGATATATAGAGCAGATTCTCTCCCCTACTCCCCCCAGGCTACCCCTTTCCTCTTCTGATTAAGGCTAGTGATTTGGAGTATCCATGCAGTTGTTGATAGCAGCATCGCTGGAATGCTCTATGTAGCTTTTTTTTTTTCACCACCCAGCAATCATCTTGCATGCAATATTCTGCAAATTTCCTCTGAAAATGTAATAAAAACAGACCGACTACAATGTAGGCTTATAGCTTGTCAACTCTGCTCATCTGGGTGGGGACAAAATTCGCCTCCAGTGGGTGACAGTGCTTTCAGCCCATAGCCATAGGCATCCGAGTTGATTGCTAGTCGTTTCCCTGATGTATAATATGCACTCTGGAAGATGTCTGTGCGTATATCTTCAAATCCTATAGGGTAAAATTTAATGCTATCTTTAGGCGTCCCTACTCCTAAAACGAAGAGATTATTTCAAACCTGCAGCCCACCAGCACAGCTACTGGTTGCAAATGTCATTAAGTTTCATTATAACAAATAAACACTGCAGTGACATTTATAAGTTGCCATCCAGCACAGCAACACAAATATGAAGCAGATAAACTGCATTTGATCCAAATAATTACTGCAGGCAATATTGGGTTAGTCGAAGCTGGCAGCTGGGTGCTGAGTAATTTATGGGGTTGCATAAAGCAGGGAGCTGCAAGCAGCTTTCTAAAATTATTATGATTACAGGTAGTCCTCGACTTACAGCCACAACCAGGATCAGAATTTCCATTGCTAGGCAAGGTTGTTAAGTGAATTACACCCAATTTGTAGCATCTCCGGGATCGTCCAAAGGGATATTAACAATTTTAAGATCTTCCTTAAGTGTTTGACACCAAGTTTCTCGAGACCAGGCCTTGTTTCCTCTTTTCTCCAGGAGGTACCCAATGTAGTGCAATTTTTGGATGCCTGTCTATAGCCACACGTAAAATATGGCCAACGGGCTGCGTTCAATGTTCCTTCAGCAAATCATAGCAGTTGTTAAATGAATCATATAGCCATTAAGCAAATCCAGCTGCCTCTATTGACTTCGATTGTCAAAAGCAGGCTGGGAAGGTTACAAATAGCAATAACACATAGACTTATATGCCACTTCACAGTGCTTTATAGCCCTCTCTAAGTGGTTTACCGAGCCAGTATATTGCTCTCAACAACCTGGGTCCTCATTTTACCGACCTCGAAAGGATGGAAGGCTGAGTCAACCCTGGGCTGGTGAGAATCGAACTGCCAAACTGCTGCAGCCAGCAGTCAGCAGAAATAGCCTGCAGTACTGCATTTTAACCACTGCGCCACCACGATTCATAAATGACAATCATAGGACACTGCAATGCAGCAACTGTGGTGCTGTGGTCAGAATGCAGTATTGCAGGCTGACTCTGCCCATAGCACGGAGTACGATCCTGACCAGCTCAAAACTGACTCAACCCTTCCGAGGTTGCTAAAATGACGACCCAGATTGTCAGGGGCGATATGATGACCGATTACAGAGGTCTGGAAAGCACTATGAAGTGGTCTTAATGCTAGTCCTGTATATACATGCGGATTGCCAAGCGCCCAAATTTTAATCACACAGTAGTGGGGATGCTGCAACACTCATAAATGTGAAGACTGGTTTTATTCAGTGCTGTTGTAACTTCAAACAGTTGTTGGAGGATTGGTCGAAAGTCAAGGACTAACTGTATTCTGTCCCCTACTTTTTGTCTCCAAAAAAAAAAAGCTTTAAAAGATTAAAAGCAGAAGCTTGTTCTATTTGCAGCCACAGCAGAAAACGTTGCTGGCAAACATAAGAGTCAAAATGGAAATCTTAGCCCGGGGCTTCTCTCTCTCTACCTATGAAAATCAATTTGATTTTCTTTTTTTTCCCCTAGATCTCATGTAGTTTAAATGGAGAAATAAACCAGAGAGTCACCTTATTGGTGGAGATTACATCTGCAGCTGTCAGAAATATAGGAAGGCAGACATATGGATGAGAAATGGTAAAGAAATCCACTACCGTTCACAGACATATCTTGGCTTTTTTCTGAGTCGGAGAACAGCAGAAAAACAGCCTACTGTTCTCTGTCATTCTTTGCTTGAATTAATTTTTTTTTTAAAAAAACATAATTGAGAAAGGTGCACACCAAATCATATTTGGGGAAAATGTCATACTAAATAAATACTAGATAGATTTGAGCCACCTTTAGGATAAATAGGCAGAAAAGTGTAACTCAAGGGTACAGAGACATAATAAATAAAAAAAAAACCCTGTGTGTATTCAGGACATAATGTTTGGCACGATTTTAGAAGCAGTTTTTAAAAACCACGATTTGCTAAGAAAATGGACGGGATAGAATAGCATAGAAAAGCCGACGTCACTGGCATTTGGGTCCCTAATCTGGAGTCTTCATTTTTGTGCTATGGATAGATCCCTTTGAGACTTTAGTGAAAAGCTATGGAGTCTAGAGGCCATAAATTACTTCACTCCTTACATTTCATTATTGCATGAAAAACCAAATGTCCGTTAGAGGTTAATGAAAATAAAGTTGTAATTTGTTTTCCCTTCCTAATTCACAGACTCCCTAAAGTCTATCTGTGGACTCCAAGGTTAAGAGCAGAGGCCTTCAAACTTGGCCGCTTTAAGACTTGTGGACTTCAACTCCCAGAATTCTCCAGCCAGCTGGCTGGAGAATTCTGGGAGTTGAAGTCCACAAGACTTAAAGCGGCCAAGTTTGAAGGCCTCTGGTTAAGAGCCTCTGTTCTGATTAAATAGCTATGCTTCTTTTCCACACAGGTCTAGATGCAGTTTCTCACTAGAGCCCGTTGAACAAGGTTTGCAAAAAGTTTCTGTGCTTCCTCCTTGCATACAGTTCAGAGAATCCCTTCCCCACACAAAATCCCAATCTAACAGAAGGACAACCTTATTCCATTGTTAAGTAAACAACACAGTCACAACAAGAGTTGAGCTCCATTGATGAGAGATTTTTCTTTTTAGAATATTTTTTTAAAAAAAAAGGTCTGAGGAAGTTCCAAAATGGTGGGAGAGAGATGATCAGATTGACTATGTTAAACTTTGTTCTTGTAGGATATATAAATGGATCCTGAGAATGCAGTTCACAATGGTACCATTTTGGTTTCACCCAATAAAAAAGCCTTCGCTAAATTGCTTCTTTCAGCTGTTAGGATTGTTGGAAGTATGGTCCAATATGTCTAGAAAGTGCCAAGCTGGGGCAAATTGTCCTAGACTCTTTGCAGTCTAAAAAGCGACATGGTTGCCCATTCATTTAGAGTTAAGAGAACTTGAAAAACAGAATGGTTAAGATATAACAGGGAGAGATAGAGAGAGAGAGACAGATAGATAGATAGAGAGAGATTGATAGAGAGAGAAATAATAGAGATAGAGATAGATGATAGAGATAGATACAGATACAGATATAGATAGAGGAGAAATCCAGCAGGTTCTGACAGGTTCTGGAGAACCAGTAGCAGAAATTTTGAGTAGTTCGGAGAACTGGCAAATACCACCTCTGGCTGTCTCCAGAGTGGGGTGGGAATGGGGATTTTGCAGTATCCTTACCCTGGAGTGGGGAGGGAATGGAGATTTTGCAGTATCCTTCCCCTACCCTGCCCACCAAGCCACTCCACGCCCACCAAGCCACTCCCGCAGAACCGGTAGTAAAAAAATTTGGATTTCACCACTGGATAGAGATGATAGAGATGGTACAGATATAAATGATATGGATAGAGATAAAGAGATGGATATATAGAGAGATAAGAGAAATGGAGAGAGGGAGGGAGATTCACCACATAAAATAAAGAAAAAGCTCTGATATCATGCAAGGCATCTTTGCTTTGTAATTCTAATTATGTCTAAACCAGTGGTTGTCTCTCTCTCTCTCTGTGTGTGTGTGTATCAGTGGTGGGTTGCCCCCGGTTCAGACCGGTTCTATAGAACCGGTAGTAAAACCGGCAGGAGGCTCCGCCCACCGGCCCCATTGTGAACCAGTAGTAAAGGTAAGTAGAACCCACCCCTGGTGTGTATGCATATAGGATGTATGTATATGTGGATCTCTCTCTCTCTCTCTCTCTCTCTCTCTCTCTCTCTCTCTCTCTCTCTCTGTGTGTGTGTGTGTGTGTGTGTGTTGATGCACACATAGAGAGAGAAAGAGAGAGAAAGAGGAAATCTCAAATGTAGTTTTTGAGTTTTATTAGCAGGAAATGGGCAGGTTTCCACCAAAAGATAAGATAAGAATTAACTGGTCCCAGAGAAAACGCAAAGTTAGTGGGGGAGGAAGGAATAATCAAAGGCATCCTCGCCATGTTTTTTTGTTCAAGAGGATAAAAGCTGTGCCTGATAGAACAATTCCCCTCTTGATTCTCTCAGCAGCGGCTGATGGTCTTTCAGCATTAGCCATTTGAGCAGCTACAGGAAGGCAGGGAAGAAGATCAGGAAGATGAGGTGCAGAAGATATTAGCTTTGGAGAAATGTTCTATTTCCAGAATATAGTGTTTGAAGAACTTTCATTACATAAAGGGGCAAAACGGGGCTCATTTATTTCAGACGGTGCGTCTCAAGTACAACAATTGTTCTGTGGCTGAGCGATGAATTTCTATAGCAGTTGGAGAACAAGGAACAACAGGGTCCCTCGCGGAACCCATTTTAACAAATAGCTAAGAGATTAATTTATTATTTAAGCCTCAGTTCTCTGATCTCCCTGTGAAAACGGTGTACGGGGTGGCAGAAGGCACAATTGGAGCAAAATTGCCGTTTGATGACATCTCATTTCAAAATTGTTACAATAGCATTAACGCAGATGTATAAATTGGACAGGACAATAGAGGGATGTGGCAGTGGCCCTACAATTACACCCACTCGCTTGGATGATCTCCTACATGATGGAAAGATGGACCACAGAAAGATCTCAGTCCAGACTGAGAAAATGAAAGGCTAAACGAAGTATAAGTACACGTAATCCTCAACTTACTCATCATCATTCTGCTAAACAAATAATTTCCTCAACACTGTCAAACTAGTTACTAAGTCTGCATTACTATTAATCTTCTCATTGTTCCTATCACCCATCTCCTCCCACTTATTACGGTATGACTGTAACTTTGTTGCCTGTATCCTTAGATTTATATTGACTGTTTCCTAATATGATTTATTTTATTTTATTTTATTTTATTTTATTTTATTTTATTTTATTTTATTTTATTTTATTTTATTTTATTTTATTTTATTTTATTTTATTTTATTTTATTTTATTTTATTTTATTTTATTTTATTTTATTTTATTTTATTTTATTTTTATACCGCCCTTCTCCAACAGGACTCAGGGCGGTGAACAGCCACAGTAAAACACAACATATAAAATTTAAAAGCAGTTTAAAAGACATTAAATAATTTGGGCCATCAATTTAAAACAACCCAGTTAAAACCAATTACAAATTAAAACCTCAAGGATGGGATCAAGCCAGCCTGGCTAAATGAAATAGATGTGTTTTCAGGGCCCGACGAAAAGTCCGGAAATCTGGTATCGTGCGTATCTCTGGGGGTAGGTCGTTCCAGAGGGCAGGTGCCACCACAGAGAAGGCTCTCCTCCTGGGGGTCGCCAGCCGACATTGTCTGGCCGACGGCACCCTGAGGAGTCCCACTCTGTGCGAGCGAACTGGCCGGTGGGAGGCTATTGGCGGCAGAAGGCGGTCTCGTAGTTTTGATTGCTTATTTGTACCCTATGACTATTATTAAGTGTTGTACCTTATGATTCTTGACAAATGTATTTTCTCTTTAATGTACACCAAGAACGTATGCACTGGAGACAAATTCCTTGTGTGTCCAATCACACTTGGCCAATAAAGAATTCTATTCTATTCTATTCTATTCTATTCTATTCTATTCTATTCTATTCTATTCTATTCTATTCTATTCTATTCTGTTCTGTTCTGTTCTGTTCTGTTTTGTTCTGTTCTTACAACAAGTTGTTTAGTGACCATACAACAGCACTGAAAAAAGTGACTTATGGCCATTGTTCACACTTATGACCATTGCAGCATCCTGAGGATCACGTAGAGGAAATTCAAATGCTTGGCAACTGATTCACATTTATGACGGTTGCAGTGTCCTGCAGTCATATGATCCCCCTTTGCGACCTTCTAACAAGCAAAGTCAATGGGGATGCCAGATTCACTTAACAACCGTGTTACTAACTTAACCACTGCAATGATTCGCTTAACAACTGTGGCTAGAAAAGTCATAAAATGGGGCAAAGTTCACTTAACAAATGTTTCATTTAACAACAGAAATGTTGAGCTCAATTGTGGTCGTAAATCGAGGACTACCTGTATCTGTTGAAATTATCCCTTCGGATATCAGACCTATCTGAATGATTACGATGATAAAGACTGAAATGGTAGGAATTGTAGTTATAGCCTCTGAGCATATTCTTTGACTTGACTCTTGGGAAATTGGTCCATCTTAAATGGAAGGCACACTTTAGCCTAGATATGTCAAGAAATTGATTTTAAGGATACAAAAACCTAAGTAATTTTTAGCAAATCTATCCTTCTTTCTCTCTTGAAAAGGAGACAATAAGCCACATTTTAACATGCTTCTTAAAGACCACATATTGCAACCCACAATATGCATTTTTAAAGTTTTTAACATTTTTTTAAAATTTCCTTAAGCCTGACTGAGAAATATGAAAGCTAAAAGATAATGGGCATTCTAACCCACACATTAGTCATTCTCCCCATGAATCACATACAACATTCAGTCAAATATATGGTGTCACAGTGGTTAGAATGCATTATTGCAGGCTAACTCTGCTCACTGTTGGGAGTTCAATCCATACCGGCTCAAGGTTAATTGAGCCTTCTGTCCTTCTGAGGTTGGTAAAATGAGGACCCAGATTGTTTGGGGGGGGGGCAATAGGCTGACTCTGTAAATTGCTTAGAGAGTGTCGTAAAGCACTCTAAAGTGGTATATAAATCTTAAGTGCTATTGCTTTTTACTGCACCAGTAATGAGGGCAAGATTTATATTACATCTTGATGCTATGAAGACATTATAATTTACCCTTGAGGAAATTGCCATTATGGCAAATAAACACCACGTTTACCATAAGTTGGGTAAGGCAGCTGGGGCAGGAGTCATTGTAAGAGTTGTAGCTGCCAACTCTTGGAGACACACCCATACACATTTATTGTGCTATAAAATTATAATTCAGAGGCATCTTTTAGAAGGAATCTAGAGGATACATTTTGGGTAAGCATAGGCATTTATAGAGCCTTGGGTTACCCATGTCTGTTTTAAAAAATGTCTTTCTTTTGGAATACAGTTTTCTTGTATTTTTATGCAACATTTACAGTAGTATTCAGTCAGTGGATGGCAGTGTTTACAAGTTTGGATCTATGGTGTATACTCTATATCCTTTTGTTCTAAGTAAAGTTTACTGTTTTCTGTTACAGTTAAGCAGTAAAGCACATGGTGACTGTACACTTTGTTTGATCCGAAATGCTATATATAAACAGAATTTCTCACACTTTCCCACAAAGCTTATCCACTGTTTCCTCATAGTGACAATATAGAGGCAGAGACACCATAGGGAAAAAAATTGTAGCAAGAAATGATGTATAATCACTGTAATTTTAAATATTCCTCGGCTGATAAGTAATAACTGAGTGGAAGATAGCAACTCATTCTGAATAGCTGATCAAACAACTCGCAGCTACTTTGACAGTTGAGCTGGGATTTATGGAGCTATCAAAGCTGAGAAAGTCGTGTAGTTCAGAAATCTTGCCAGTGAGACTAATCAACGGATTTCTGAAAAGTCTAATATCATATTCAAAGAGAGAGTAATTGTCTCTTACATCTCAAGATCTTTAATGGACACAGAATGTCAATGTTTCTTTCTGGGCCACAAGTTCAAAACCAGTTGCTGTTTGACGTGGGCTGCTTTCACCCAAATCTTTTCTGAAAAATTAGGTTATCATGTGGTAGTGTTAACAACAATTTAAATGCAGCTCTGATCAGAAGTGGCAGAACTGGGTCCATTCCTCCTTCTCGTGAGCTTTGGGAAACAGTGGTAATACCATTAAACGGCTACCATAATTTTTAATCTGTCAGATGCTGCTTTAATCATTTCTTTATTTGCTCGTCCTCACTAATGAACATATGTTTATTATATCTTAATGGAAGACAAACCATACTTTTTCTTGAGCTCTGGCCAAGATAAATATATTCCTGCCAAGAATGCTTATATACCTCACTCTGTATGCACAATGGATGAGAAAGCATGAGTCAGCACTTGGCACATGGATGTAAAACTCTATTGTTGAGCTTCCATAGCCTTCTCTACAGATTATCCAAAAACTGCAAACAGCAGAGAGGGAAGCAGCTGGCAGGAAATGAGAGTATTAATGCTGAAACAAAGAGTTTTTCCTCCCATCCCAAAGCGTAGCAATTTGCAAGAAACATTTACATATCCAGACCTTCTGATGGATCCCTGCATTTGATGTTTTGATATCCTCAACATTTCCTTAATTAATTTTGTCTTGCAAAACAAGATCCTTTTCCTAATGAATAAAGAAGTCTTTTTATGTCAGTTAATCAGTTTTCTTCCTCCCCTTCTCTGCTTTTCATCTTTTGTGCCTTTAAGTGTGTTAATGTAAAATTACAATATTCTAGGGGCTTGGGAAATGTCCCTCAAAATAGAGATGGGCAAACAGTTTATTACTGTTTCCTTTCACTTTCACTGCTGTTTCCATCTCATTTCCATTTCTATCTGCATTTTTTAAATCACATTTCAAAAACTTGGTTTCTATATATAGTATTATGGGTTTCTTCATGGCTATTAAGATATTTGCGAGAGCAAAAGCTCTGGGACAGTTAGTGAGTGATCCAGGACAGAGAGTAAGTCCCTTCATATTGGAATACTCCAATACAGCATCCTGAGACTCAGGTCTGGACCAAGACTTTCTATCACCTGAAATATTTATTTATTTTTATTTTATTATTCATATTCCTATGCCGCCCACTCTCCGAGGACTCTGGGCAGCTTACATCAAAGACAGTATACTAAATAGCATATTGCCCCCAACAATCTGGGTCCTCATTTTACCCACCTCAGAAAGATGGAAGGCTGAGTCAACCTTGAGCCGGTGAGATTTGACCCACTGATCTGCTGAACTAGCAGTCAGCTGAAGTAGCTGCAGTACTGCACCCTAACCACTGCACCACCTCGGCTCTGAGCATCAAATAATATTTCTTCCCTCAGCCAAGATGTAATAAACATAAGCATGACCAAGTTACTTAGGCCTTGAGCCATACATACGTCAGGTAAAGGTAAAGGTTCCTCTTGTACATATGTGCTAGTCGTTCCTGACTCTAGCGGGTGGTGCTCATCTCTGTTTCAAAGCCGAAGAGCCAGCGCTGTCCAAAGACGTCTCCGTGGTCATGTGCCCAGCGTGACTCAATGCCAAAGGCACACGGAACGCTCTTTCCTTCCCACCAAAGGTGGTCCCTATTTTTCTACTTGCATTTTTTACGTGCTTTCGAACTGCTAGGTTGGCTGAAGCTGGGACAAGTAACCGGAGCTCACTCTGTTACACGGCACTAGGGATTCGAACCACTGAACTGCCGACCTTTCAATCGACAAGCTCAGCATCTTCGCCACTGAGCCACCACGTCCCTTACATACCTCAGGACTTATTTCCAAAATTGGCAACAGAAGAACAATAAATTAGGTAACTGACCCTTGGTTTCCCTTTCATTCCTCCCCCTCCCCCAAACCATCTAAGGGGAAATTAAAAAGGCCATCCATTCAAACACCATGGAAGTATGTGTAGAAACAAGAAACTTTGGAGATAAGTGAGAGACAGTCTTAGATAATCTTAGATAGAACATTTGTGGCACTTGTTAGGTAAACATTAACTTAGCCCTGGAAAAACAGGAAAGTTTAGGGAGAAACTCAAGGTAGCTCTGTCTTGACTCTCTTTGGTATGATAAAGGAAAAGAAAAAGACTGTTTGGATTTCAAGACTTCCTGAAATCTTTGTTTTCTTCTTCCTCCATGAACCAGTTGCAAAGAATCTGGGATATTTTCAACTTTTCCTATATTAGGGATTCTCTCTATCATAATTTTGTATAAAATGTTTAATTTTGTCCCATTCACATTACCAAGTCTATATGCTCAGTAGTATGGTTTCCTTCCAGATGAGATAAACTAACAAAAACCAAGAATGTATAGTCCAAATTATAAATCTTGATGATCCAGGCAAAAATCTTTCAAAAAGAAGTATTGATTGTTTTGTTCTCAAGTTAGAGATATCCACATGGCTAGGTATTTTTTTCATTATTTTCAGGACTGATCAAATTGACCATCTCTGGAGCAAATTAGTTTCAGAGCATTTAACATCTTTTCCCCCAGCGAGCTGTTTAAACCCACCCTCTAACTGGTTATATTGCTGATATTGTTGGTTTCTGTCAAATATAACCTAATATTCTTCTTTTCCCACCTCTCATGGCAATAGAACCTAACAATGTTATTGTGCTTGGGCTGGCCACAAACGACAAGTGGCATCTTTTGCCCTAAAGATAATTCAGCCGAGGATTGGACAATGAAGACAAGAATGCAGTTTTACCAGAAAGTGAAGCAAATACTGGAGAAAATAGATTTTGCCTTTGAGCTATGGGGGAAGATATGTGGCTAAAAAACAGATACTTTAATCCAGAGTGGCTTGGAACTTCTGACAAAGTAAATCCTGCTCCATTTTTAGTCTTGTATTCTAAGCTAAGCAAAGCCACTCATTGTATTCCAAAGTTCATTCTTTTTATTAAATGTTAGGCTTACATAAAATGTTCTCTTTTTCCCCCCTTTTGTGGATGTGTATTGGAACCAGTCATCTGCAATTCATTTCCTCAAACTGAAATATCCAGAGATTTTGTCTCCTAAACATTGGCACTCAAAGTATTGAAAGATTACCGATGTTGAAGGGTGTATAATATAGAGCAGGGGTGTCAAACTCAATTTCATTGAGGGCCGCATCAGAGTTGTGTTTGACCTCGGGAGGGCCAGGGTGGTGTGGCCAGCTTGACATTATGCATGTCAGGGCGCCTATAGTGGCCCAAGGGCTCTGCCAGCGAAAACGGGCATCCGAGCTCCGTTTTCGGCTTTGATGGCCTCCTGCAACCCTCTACCAGCCAAAATGGAGCTCAGGAGGGCCGCACACAGCTCTCATAAGTTCCATCTTTGCTGGAAAGTCAGCGCAGGCTGGTCCTTCGCTGTTTCCAGGGTGGCCCCATGGGCCAGATCTAAGGACCCTCCGTGTGCACCCTGCACTTACCTGCATCCAAAACGGGCTGCATGGGGACTTCTGGGAGGGGAGGAGCAGGGTGGGTGGGACCAGCCAGGAGTGGGATTTGGGGGTTCTCCAAACTGTACAGAATCTTAGCTAGAGGTTCTCTGCAAACCCCTGCAAACCCCCCGCAGCCCACCCCTGTTCTTACTACATTCCATCATATAATCCCACACAGTAGGTTGAATTATGATGAATGCCGGAAGCTATAACTGAGCAACAAGCAGACGATGTCACAGCTTTATTCTTGCCCCAAGAATTCTGGAAAATGATCATTTCCCAATGCAAGTTGATTTATAGTCCCCAAGCTTCTCTCAGTAAGAATTTCTGTCCTAGTGGGGACCTGAGCAGCAAATCCATCTTTTTCAGATGGATGATATTACTATCCTGTCCTTCCTTTGGATTTACATTATGAATCTCATTATGTTTATTATCAGAGCCATGATGACCCTGACTTACTCAAGAAATTAAAAGATACAGGAAGACAGTACTGCCAAAGTGCCAGTAGGGGGAGAAAGAGAGGTAGTTCAACTGCCTCTCCCTCCTTCCTGTCAGTCAACATTGGTCAAAACCCTGTACTGATACAAATCAGGTTTTGTGTTGGATGCAGTCCAGGCTGCCTCATTAGTAACATGCCAATCTACATATTTATTTTGGAAAAAATATAAATTACATTCCGAGAGGTTTTGCTCATGGTTCCATATTTATAGCAGAAGAATAGAAAATCAAGGCTTCCTTGCAAAGCCAGTCGTAAGACTCTCTGGAGTGACAGACAGTGAAGTGGGCCCACATCAAATTCTACTGGAAAATCGATCAAACACTTTGAAAAGCTGCCAACACATTCTTCTGAGTGCTGAATTCAAGCTGAGATGCCTTTCAGTATAAGGAGAGGCCAGAAACTGCTTTTTGAATGGTGACAGCTAATGTATAGAGAAATGCTTTTATAATAGGGTTGGTCCAAAATTTTCCATTGTGTGGCCCCCCCAAAAAACATTGTCGTTTCAAAAACATTTTCGAAACAGCATTATTAATTTCACATGGAAGAGGTTCCTGGAAGAATTCAGAATTATAGGTAGCCATTCACTTGTCTCTTTGAAGGGGACAGCGGGGATTTAAGTTTTTGTTTTCATTTAAAATGAGGAAGTTCAAAGTTTCAAAACCATCTCTGCCATAACTAGGAGGCAGGGTGAATCTCATTATCCATAGAGTCATTCTGTGAGTGATATGGGCGATGGATGGATGGATGGATGGATGGATGGATGGATGGATGGATGGATGGTAGAGAGACAGACAGACATGAATCCTAAGTGTTAATATGCCATCTGACAGCTGCATTAATGTCCTTGAGAAGAGGTAGCCAATATGGTGTTCTCCAAATCTCCTGGATATTTAAATCCCAGGAGCAAATAGCAGGGGATGGATGCATTCTAGTCTAAAATTACTGAGAAGATATCTGGATGCCTACCTCTGCCCTAGAAGGGTTTACATTTAGGATGCCATTTCAATATAACCAGGAACTAATATTATTATTATTATTATTATTATTATTATTATTATTATTATTATTATTATTATTATAATATTATATTATTATTATTATTATTATTATTATTATTATTATTATTATTATTTAATCTTTGGTGAGATTCACAGCCTTTGAGGCTGGTTAATAGCTCAGCAGCTCGAGTCCTAACCAAGGACCTAGGAACTGTTAAGGTATCGTCGGAGGATGTAAGCTGTTCCGAGTAAGGTGGTTTTTTGTAGAGTCAAAATGTTCAAGTCCGGCAAATTTAGAATTTCTAAATAGCGGGGTAGCCCTTTGGGTATTGCTCCAAGAGCTCCAATTACAATCAGGACAACACACGATTTCTTTTTCCACAGTCGCTCAACTTCAATTTGCAAATCCCGGTACTTTGTGATTTTTTCTTGCTGCTTATCTTCAATCCGTGCATCACCAGGTATTGCAATGTCAATGAACCATACTTTTTTCTTTTCAACTATTGTTATGTCAGGTGTGTTGTGGACCAAGTGCCTGTCAGTCTGAATCCTAAAGTCCCACAAGATGATGATGATGATGATGATGATGATGATGATGATGATGATGATGATTTTAATATAACTAGGAACTAGAAAAAATAGGGGGGGAAGGGACCGGGTGGCTCAGTGGCTAAGACCCTGAGCTTGTTGATTGAAAGGTCGGCAGTTCAGCGGTTCGAATCCCTAGTGCCGCATAATGGGGTGAGTTCCCGTTACTTGTCCCAGCTTCTGCCAACCTAGCAGTTCGAAAACACGTAAAAAATGCAAGTAGAAAAATAGGGACCACCTTTGGTGGGAAGGTAACAGCGTTCCGTGCACCTTTGGCATTTAGTCATGCTGGCCACATGACCACCGAGACGTCTTCGGACAACACTGGCTCTTCAGCTTTGAAACGGAGATGAGCACCACCCCCTAGAGTCGGGAATGACTAGCACATATGTGCAAGGGGAACCTTTACCTTTACCTAGGAAAAATACATTTCGTTTTACTCTTTAACATACGCTTTGCATCAGATTCTGAACTTCCCTAGATTAGGATAATATTGTAATGGTGAACTCCCCACTTCTTAAAAACAGGACCACTCAGAAAATGTATACAGAAAAATCTATTCAGAGAAACCACACACAAACAATGCTTATTTGTGTGCTGCTGGCAATAAATACAAAGTGATGCAGCTATGGGGGTGAAATAAACTCAGTGCTGGAGAAAATAGGACCAAAAATGAGGATCATCAGTCCAGTCTGATGCATTGTGTCTTTTTTTTTGCAGCCTCCAAGTTGCTTTACAGAACCATTTCAAATCAAGATTCAGTCCTCATCCAACCAGGATTATGTGTGAGAGCTTTCCCATGTTTTGTAACTTGATGACAAAAGGCAAAGCCAAGGCTTTGGGGAAAAGTATCTCTTTTGTCTACCAGTTCTTAATTTCAGCTCACAAGTAGAGTGGAAGAAAAGAGAGATGTAGAAAGGAAGCAGGCTGGGAAGGCCCATCCACCATTCTTGCTCCAATTTTCCACAGCCCATCAAGCGCCTTCTCAAACAAATGAAAAAAATGAAACAGATCCTTTTAAAGTTCTCCCCTTCTCAGGGTAATTGCCAAATGAACTCTCTACTTAATGGACATTGTCAGAGGGCATGGACAGTGGTTTTGTTTTCCTTCTTTCTCATTACAGTTTGCACAGTTCCCAGCTGACAATGTGATAATTTTTTGCTGATAGAATCATCCTTTCCTTCTGTGCCTTCCCTTTTCTTCTCTCTCTGATTGCCCCCTGAAGTTACACTCCTGGTACAATACTGCCCCTCCAGTAGTGAAATCCTCCCCGGTTTGCCACCGGTTCGCTGCCTGCGCATGCACAGTGCGCACCAAATGCACGCTGCATGCATGCACATGCACATTATGTGCCAAACATGTACTGCATGCAGAAAAAGGAGGCTTGGGAAGGTAAGTAGAACAGCGAAGGGGGAACAGCTGTGCCTCGCGATTTAGATTCACTAGAAAGGAGGATTTCTTGCTTTCTAGCGATTTTAAATCACGCGGCACAGCTGATCGTCAGAAATACTGGTTCGGACCAACCGGTAGCTTTTATCACTACCGGTTCTCCTGAACCGGTGCAAACCGGTAGAACTTCAGCACTGTGCCTCTCTAAAAATGAGACACCTTGAAAATACTTGAGACTACAAAGTAAACTATGAAATAATGGTTAGTTTCTAAAATGGGAGGGGGAGAGGGAGTGCAAAGCAGTGCAAAGATGCAGGGGGGTGGGGGAAAGATTGCTTCCAAGTTTCTCCTCTTAATTCCTTTTTCTTTCAATACCTATTTATGCTTCTCGTACTCAGCGGATTCTTTCCCCTTTTTACCATTGCAAATCAAAGACCTAGGGGCAGACACTGTGTGTATGAAGAGGGACGGGGGGGGGCTGCTGATTAGAGCTGTCTTGAAATTAAATTAGAAAAGCTTTAAATCAGAATAAAACTGTTAGTAGCAACCTTCAAGGCCAACTTGATTTTTAATGAGACTCCTTGGAGACCGAACTGGAATCTCATCAGATCATGAAAATGTGAGAACTGTTTGCAACTAATCTTCCTTCCAGGACCACAAGGGGATTGTGAATGGTCAAAGAGATGCATTTTGTGGGCCCCCAGATCTCTTTATGGTCTTTCCAATATTCTCAAATAAATAAAATTTGTTTATTGCTAACACCGTCAGTCGTTCAAGGCCATTCTTTAAAATTCTCTTTAGCCATTCTGTTTTGCCTATTCCCCCACCCCCCTCTAAACAAACCTCACTTTGCAAACACCTTGAGGATACCTAACTCTGATTGTCTCCTTGAAGCAGACTCATTAAAATATTAACTTATAAAGAACTGGCAGACATAGTTGCCAGCTGAGTTCATTATATTTTTCCATGATTCAGAAAACGCTGAGTCCAACGGTGTCTCAAAGGTGGTTAAAAAGAGCTAATTTGGTCCAGTGGTGAAGGCATCAGGCTAGAAAGCAGGAGTGTGAGTTCTAGTCCCACCTTAGGCATGAAAGCCAGCTGGGTGACTTTGGGCCAGTCACACTCTCTTAGCCCACCTCTCACATGCTTCTTGTCATTGTGAGGAAATTAAGAGGAGGAATGAGTATTAGGTATGTTTGCCATCTTAAGTTACTTAGAAAGTAATAAAGATGAGATAATACATACATACATACATACATACATACATACATACATACATACATACATAACTGTGTTTCCCCAAAAATAAGACTCAGTCTAATACTATTTTGCCACCAAAAAAGGCACCAGGTTTTATTTTCGGGGGATGTCTTCCACCTTGCCGCAGCAGCACCAACAGCCCCACCCAGCAGGAGCCCGCTGCCCACTTCTGTGGCCCCTTGTGTGCATCGTTTCTGGCCTCCATTTCGCTGTCAGAGGCCTTCAGGGAAGGCCTCTGCAGCCGAAAAACAGGCTCTGGATTGACACGCACAGTGCCCCTCGGCCTCGTTTCACCATCAGAGACCTGATGGGGAGGGCTTATATTGAGTGCACATGTAAAAATCAAGCTAGGGCTTATTTTTGGGATAGGTGTTATTTTTGGGAAAACACGGTACATATTGTACATACATATATACATATGAAACTGCCATCCACTGTAAGCTTTGTAGTAATCCTTTAGGCTCTTAAAATAGACCTGCCCAACTTTGGTACTTGGGATCTTTAGAGTAGCTGAACCTACCATTTTCTGTATTCTGTTGGTTAAAAATCAAGTTCCCAGGATATCTCATCATTAGCCATGTTGGCTGTAGCTCCTGAAAATGGTAATTCAGCAACGATTGAAAAGAGATATTCCCCATAAATTCTACTACCACTGTAAAAAAAAGTAATTTATGAATTGTTGCATCTAAGGTTTATAGTTAAATGGAAAGCATAATGTTGGTACTGCCATATGTCACTAAACATGCTTGTCCGTGTCAAACATTTTAATAGTACATATTTTTTTCATTGTTTTCTAGGGTTTTTTAAATTCTGTCTGCCAAGATTCAGTTTTCTGTTCCAATTTAATGCTTCTCAAACAATTTCTTTAGAAAACCTTCTGCAAATCTTCTTAATCCTACTTTTTACTTTCAATCTCTCTGTCTCTCTCTCTCCCTACCTATCTACCTATCCACCTATCTACCTATATCTATATCATCTCTCTATCTCTCTATATCTAAATCTCTAAATCTAAATCTAAATCTAAATCTAAATCTAAATCTAAATCTAAATCTAAATCTAA
Source organism: Pantherophis guttatus (assembly GCF_059756535.1). NCBI lineage: Eukaryota > Metazoa > Chordata > Lepidosauria > Squamata > Colubridae > Pantherophis > Pantherophis guttatus. Next base: position 19,649,645 of record NC_142071.1, on the reverse strand, counting down.
ATCTAAATATCTATCTATCTATCTATCTATCTATCTATCTATCTATCTATCTATCTATCTATCTATCATGTTTACCATTATATTCTTTTTATTGCTCCATATCTTCAAGCATATTTTTGGCAATGTTAAACATGTGAACATCAGGGGTGGATTTGTATGCATTCTGGGGATCCCCTCTCTTGGAAATTGTGGGTTGAAATGCAAGAAATGCTTGTTCAAAATGACACACAAAATGTGGCATGGATTAGATGTCTCCATGCTGGACATATACACTCATTTGATTAAATAGACCTGGAAGTAATTTGATAGGCAATTCTTGTTTCACTCATATATTTCTGCTCTGCTGCCTCATTGATTTTTATCAATGCATTGCCACAATTAATTATGAATGGCCACATATATGTTTCTTGCTTAATAGGCTAACATTGCAATATGCTGAATGTATTTCCTACCATAGTACAGTAGTTCATAATTATGAGGATATATTTTTTTTTCTCTAGTATTTTCAAATCCTGCATATGTAGGCCAGGATACAGAGTTCTTCACATGCTCACTAATAAGACCTTGTAGAAGTAAGGAGAGGGGGAGGAAGGGAGGGAGGGAGGGAGGGAGGGAGGGAGGGAGGAAGGAAGGAAGGAAGGAAGGAAGGAAGGAAGGAAGGAAGGAAGGAAGGAAGGAAGGAAGAAGGAAGGAAGGAAGATTTCTGATGCTCTCTGCCAGATTCCACAAAACAACTCAATGGGAAAGCTGGCAGGAAGTCAGAAATTGCTCCTGCTTAAACTATTTTTTATTTATTTATTTATTTTGCTCACCTTTGATCATTCTGTTTCAGTAAATAAACATCACTGAAACAATGACCCAATGAGGCATGGGTTGCCTACTTATTACTCTAAAACCTTCACATGTAAACCACTTAGCAGCATCTACTCCAAAAGAATAAAGAAGCTAGGCAAATAGCTTAGATTATTTTCAGCAATAAAGGAAGTTGAGCTAGATGCTAGGTCTACCTCTCAAGGTGGAGATTGTTATGAGAGCCCGGCAGTTGAGGGAAGTCCTCATTAAGTCCTTACTTACCAGTGGTATGCAGGCTCTCCAAAGATTTCACATTAAAACTCAAGTTATGCCTGCTGCCTTCATTGTTTTTCTATTAAGAGCTACGGTACAGTGGTAAGAATGCAGTATTGCAGGCTAACTCTGAATTCCACTGCCAGGAGTTCGATCCTGACCAGCTGAAGGTTGACCCATCCTTCCAAAGTCAGTTAAAATGAGGACCCAGATTGTTGGGGGCAATATGCTGACTCTGTAAACTGCTGAGAGAGGGCTGTAAAGCACTATGGGGCAGCATATAAGTCTAGGTGCTATTACTATTAATTGATCTGATTTGCAGCTCACAAGTAATGTAATACAGTACAGTACAGTAGTTCTGTGCTAGTTGTTGTACTTCTCAAATGTATTGAACCATCATATTTCTTAGATTCTTCAAGGAAAGTTCAGTATTTCAGAATACTGAAAAGATCAGTATTTAAAAATATTTTTTTTAAAAAAATGTATTTAATTATTAAATATGAACTATTGTATCCATAGGTTAAAGCCAAAATGAGACAATACATATCTAGGAAAGTACTATATACACACACAAGAATGTTCACTCATTCTGAGCACAGATGCCCTTTGGATTTTGTAAGGCAGAAACCTTCCTTTAATCATATTTATTAAAAACGATCCATTTTCAGATGAAAATAATAGTTTAGAAGTTCAGTTCTCATCAGGAAATAGTACCCTTAATGCAACCTGAAACCATAATTATTCTTTCAACAACAATGGTAATAATGTAATTCTGTGTTAAAAAAGGAGAAGGAGTCTTATAGCACCTTTTTCAGCCTAACAAATTTTATTTTAAAATTTATTTTTAGCTTTAGCTTACAGAAAGCTTATGCCTTTTAATAAAATTTGTTAAGCTGAAAAGGTGGATTAAGATCTGACTTTGAGCTACCATAGGTAATACAGCTCACCTCCAACAGTATTGATAGTAATTCTGTATTGTATTTTTAACAGCCTGGACAATTACGGTATTTTTCGGAGTATAAAACGCATCTTTTCCCCCCTAAAAGGGGGTAAAAATTTAGGTGCATCTTATACACCGAATGTAGCCCCGCCTGCCCACTGGCCCCCACCCTTTGGCCTCTGCCTCGCAGCGGTTACCTCCTTGCAAGCAAACAGCAAGAAAAAACAGCTCGTTTCAGTTTCAGCACAGCCTAATTAGCACAAGTTGATTGGATCGGTCTCCCGACTCTCAGCTGATTTGCTCTCAGCTGTTTTGTGCAGGGCTCTGCTGCTTGCTGCAAAGTGGTAAATTGCTGGAGCAGATTTTTTTTTCCTTGTGCTAATCAAGCTATGCTGAAAACGAAAATGAAAGTAAAACAGGCTGTTTGCTGTTTGCTGCAATGAGGCAAAATTGCTCAGAGGCAGAGGGAGATTTCTTTTTCTTCTTTTCCTCACCAAAAAAGTGTGTGCGTCTTATACTCCGGTGCGTCTTATATTCTGAAAAATACGGTATTTATCTGTGTGTTTTTTAAAGTTCTATCAAGACAATCTCTGAACCCTAACAAAGACTACCAAGGTGATACATATTACATTCAAAGTGAACTGAGGAAATAATGCTAAACTGAGTTAAAGATAGAAATGGAAAAGGCAGCGAAGATGTGAGCTAAAACTCCAGCATTATCATTAACAACTATTAAAGGCCAGGCAAAATAAAATGTTTTCGCAGCTTTGGTTCACGGGATTTTATAGTTGTTCAGGAAAACAAGCTTTCCCAATATTTCAATTTCTGGGTCTTCTCTTTTCAAGCTGTTAAACAAGCTTCCTTTACAGACAAGGACAGAGAAGTCAGAGATGGAGTGACTACATCAGGAGTAATGTTCACCAGGAATGAATGACTCCACATTTCCATAATCATTTTTCTGTTTGAATTCATTCACAATTTCAAGGACTGTTCGGGCTTCACTCACATAGTTATGGCAGAAACTGGGGAGGGAGGAGGAACCCTGTTGCATTTTATTAAATACAACTCACGCTGTCATTAGTACAGGAGATTTATAAGGGATTTAAAGTACCTTGGGCAGGTGCTAAGTCATGTTGTAAGAAGATGTGGCTAGAAGAAAATGAATGTTTCCCCATGATATTCTGCTGTCTTTGGGACTGCTGTGTCCTGCATATTGGTGAGCTTACACTTGGTCAGAATAGCAATAGCAATGGCACTTATTTATTTATTTATTTATTTATTTATTTATTTATTTATTTATTTATTTATTTATTGGTTCAATTTATATGCCGCCTTTCTCTGGAGACTCAGGGTGGCTTACAATGTGTTAAGCAATAGCCTTCATACTTTTGTATATACCTACTTAGTAGGGCTTTTGGCCCCCTCTAAGCGGTGTTCTTTTTTATACAAAGTCAGCTTATTGCCCCCACAAACCGGGTCCTCATTTTACCTACCTCGAAAGGATGGAAGGCTGAGTCAACTTTGAGCCTGGTGAGATTTGAACTTGCAATAATTGCAGACAGCTGGTGCTAGTTAACATCACTTTAGTCTGCTGCGCCACCAAGGCTCTTGATATATAGACTTATATACCGCTTCACAGTGCTTTACAGCAGGGGTAGGTTCTACTTACCTTTACTACTGGTTCGCAACGGGGCCACGTGTGCATACGCAGAAGCTTCTGCACATGCGCAGAAGTGTTCTAATGATGTCGGGGTCGGTGGGTGGAGCCTCCCGCCGGTTTTACTACCAGTTCTATAGAATCGGTGTGAACCGGGAACAACCCACCATTGCTTTACAGCCAGTAGTGGGTTCCACCTATCTTTGCTACCAGTTCGGAACTGGGAGCGCGCGCATGTGCGCTTTGCTCACATGCAGCACTTCTGCACATGTGATGATGTCTGGGCGGGTGGGCGGAGCCTCCCGCCATCGCCACTACCGGTTTGGCCAAACTGGGGCGAACGGGTAGAAACCCACCACCTCTCTAAGTGATTTACAAAGTCAGCCTCTTGCCTCCAACAATCTGGGTCCTCATTTTACCAACCTCGGAAGGATGGAAGGCTGAATCAACCTTGAGCTGGTCAGGATCGAACTCCTGGTAGTCGGCAGAGTTCACCTGCAAATACTGCATTCTAATCCCTACATCACTCTTGTGACAGAGCCAAGAGTGTCACAAGCTTTTTATCCAGTAACTGAAACAGGGTTCAGGAACTGATGAAGGGATGAGAGAGAGAGATTCCATATTCACCATTAAGACCAATCCAGCCCAACTCTCACTCACTCACTCACTCATCTGGGAAGTTTATTTACATTTCATTGAGCTCCATAGAAGTAGTAGTAGTCAATCTTTTCACTTTTAAGAGCCAAGATGAGGGATCCTGCATAGTTGGGTGAAGACCAAAGTTACACCTCCAGAGATAGGATTCTGTGGATGTGTTTCAACTGTCCTTCAGGCAGATTTGTTGTTTTTATTTAGACAGGGATTGATCCAATGTTCAATCCAACATGTTCAAAAAGTCAATAAGGCTTTCTCTCCCCCACGCCCCAAATAATATGCAGTACTACAGATGGCTGGTTTTTCACTGTGGTTGGTCAGAAGAAATTAACATTCTAGACTCTGTGTGGGAACCATTTTAGAATGAAAATGAATAATTTTCAACTGTTTGGGACCGCCTCCCACAGTATTGTCCCACAGATTCCCTTATACACAATTTTGCCTTGTGTTGCTCACCTGCCTTCTGCAGAAAATGGCTGAGATGTAACTAAAATAGGGTGTATTAATTAATTTATTATTTATTAATTCAACTTATATACTGCCCTTCTCCCCAGGGGGACTCAGGGTGGTGGACAGCCAAACTTAAAACACATATAGTACAAAAGTTAAGAAAAAACTAAAATAAATTAAATCATCGGCATTTCCAATTTAAAATCCCAGATCTGCAAAATTGAAAAGTTCCCAATTTAAAACCCAGAATCAATAAAATCGAAAATTTAAAAAACCCATTAAAATCATTTAAGCTAGGCCAGCTTGTTGGAATAAATAAGTCTTCAGGGCCTTTCGGAAAGCGCAGAGGTCCGGGATCAGTTGTATTCCAGGAGGTAGCTCAATTGGAAGCAACAGTCCATAGGAGGAGCATGAAGGTACTAGTTGCCCTAACCTTAAGGTCATTGAGAACAAAATACCTAGTTAGGGTCACCAAGAATGCTCAAACCCAAACTTTTCTCCCAAAGCCAAAATTTTTCCCAGAGAACCTGAAAAAACTCTCCTCCAATTCCTAAATTCATCCAGTACCCCAAAACTTAAAATCACAAAACTCATCTTTTTACCAGATTGTAAACATTTGGCATGCTTTATAGCAGCTGGCAAGCTTTGCACAGACTTGGCCATTGTTGGGTGTCACTTAACTCCAGAAAGACAGGTCATTTTGTATGTGGCTTCCTGCCTTCCAGTGCTGATAAGTGGCATCTTGAAATGGGCAGGAAGGGACAGCTTATTGCTTAAGCTGCAGTGTTGAATTAGTTCTCAGCTTTATCCCACAATAGACTCCACTACGTGGAAATAAGGACCATTGCCCCCACTTGAGAGACAATATTAGATGGTAAGGGGTGGTTCGTTTCATGATAATTGAGCAGTTTTCAAATTCATCTAGGGATACAAAGAGAGACTGTCAAGTTGTTTAATGAGCCATTTAGCAAATCCCTCATGCATATTATCCCAGCAGCAACAATGCATATGAGCCTGCACATAGAAAAATATGCCCCCCAGTGATGCCATCCCGCAGGGCAAGGCCTCATTAGTCTGCTGAAATCATAACCGATGCCAACAGAGCTTACTCAAAGGATCCATTTTGTTTGCTTTTACATTTGGGACTTATAAATGTAGCCTCTCCCCCCTTGCCTTCTGCTGCACGGCTCTTCCTCAAAGAGGACTAGACTCATGCTGAGCTTTTATTTGTTCAATGGCAACTTATTTAGGAACAGGACTTATATCCTGTGAAGGTTTCACTTTTAAGCTGAAAATTGTACCTTCCCCCAACACTTTTCCTTAATTCAAAACGCAGTTAAGGGGATTTAAAGATAAACCTTTAATGCCTTAATAGAATCATAATCTGCTTTTATGTCAGTTCTAAAACTGTGTTGAGGGGCCACAGTTTTCAGAAAAGCTGAGGTAAATCATAGAGTTTTGAGTTATGTACATTTATTCATGATAATTAGACATCTCTTGAGCTTGGGAGAAGGCTACAGCGACCATTTTACACAAAGGTTCGAAAACAACCAACTTTGAAAATACTAGTACTTCCAATTATACTGGGAAGGTTGAACTTTTTGGACTCCTTTAACCTAATCAGCTATTGTGATTTCATAATATGGATTTTTATAGTTGGGGACAATTCTTTTCACTCCTTGCATTGAATTTTTGAAATTATCCAATGTCTCCAGGTTTCTTTTAGAGGGGTCTGCAACCTCGGCAACTTTAAGCCTGGTGGACTTCAATTCCCAGAATTCCCCAGCCAGCTTGGCTGGGGAATTCTGGTAGTTGAAGTCTGCCAGGCTTAAAGTTGTCGAGGTTGGAGATCCCTATTTTAGATGTAAAGATCAAAACATGGTCAATCCAGGATATGAGGAAAAGCTGGAATGTTTGGGCAGATGTTTAATGGTAAAAGTTGAAGTTCCTCTCTGCTCATGATGAAGGTGTGCATATACACAATCGGAGAGAGATTTTACAAAACCCCAGCGTATCATTCTCAACATGTTAGCACCAGCATGGCAGCAATCTTATGCTTTCTGTGACTGACAATAAGCTGTATACCGCCAGGATTACTTTTGACTGCATTTAGTATCTAACAGAAAAGCATTCCGGGTTTTAATAAATGATTTTTATCCATGTGGAATGCAAGTCTTAGCTTTTAATTAGAAATGTGAACAGCCTGGTATACAAGGGATATTTTTTTACAGGTCTTTTTAATGAACGTAAAGGCAACATTTAGTCTCTGCTCATCATTCACAGTGAGCAGTTATTGTGGTGCTTCAGAACATGATGTCCCTTGCAACTCCTTTTTTGCATCACTTGCTTGTGAGGCAGTTTACTTTAGAGGGGAAAGTGGCTAATTAGAAGACCCAATTGAGGCTCACAAAAGGATCTACTGTATAGCATAAAGAAAATGATCCTCTGGTCCTTTAATACTAAGTACTGTATCTGGGTCATCCAGTGAGCTGTTTGGTGGGAGACTACAGGTCGTTCTTCCTTTGTTGATCAATAGTTAATAATAGGAATATTCTAATTCAGAGGTTTCATGAGTATGAAATATGCTGGGACTAAAATGAAGAACATTCTCCCTTTCTTACCCTCTTTGCTTTTGCAGGAAACAGAATGAAGGGCTAGGTAGCTCTGTCCTTAGCAGGAGCCTTCTTACAGTATATTGTACTAGCTGTATGCCTATGCTTCCCCATGAAACTATGTGATCAGGCGTGATAAATTGACACTTAAAGCCTGAAACTTAATGTACAATGTGTAACTCCGTAGCATCAGAGCGTGTTAATATAAGGCAACTGGCAGTTGGGACAGAGTTCCTTTCAGGTGGGGAGTAGAATGTTTAACTCCTTAGCATCAGAGTGGGTGAATATAATACTGTATATGAAATACTAATGATCTGATGGTCATTTCAAAAAATCCTTTTTAGCAAGCACCTAGAAGCCAAGAGGAGCATTCATGCAAAATTTCAAATTTGTAGGCTTTATCGTTCTGGAGATTTTGTGATGAGTGACTGGTATTTGCCTTTAAAAAATGAGATACCACCTCATGAGATAACCAATAGAAGAGAATATTTGTAGCTCAAGGTTGAACTGTGGGGTCCTTGGTGCTCTTTTAGCTTGGTTGTTTTCTTCCAGATATTTCACCACCCAAATATGTAACAGAGCTGATGATGTTACCTAGTTGGGTAATGAAAAGTCTACAAGAAAACAACCCCGCTCAGAGAGCACCAAGACCCTCATGGAATATCCTGTTCTAGGTAATTCAAGAAGGATTTGAAATTAGAATTCATAGATATATTACAAAAATGGTCAGGAGTGGAAAATGAGTCCTATGAGCCGAGACTGAGGAAACTGGCTCTATTCAACTCTGAGAAGCATATATTGTGATATCCTAACCAAAAAAGTTCCTTAATGCCCCAGAGTGTTGGACCTGAAATGGTAGCCTTAAATCATGGGAAGGTAATGCTAGTTGAATGTTAGAGAGGGGGGAAAAAAATCTTCCTTAAAGCAAGAAAAGTTAAATAGGGAAGCCAATTATCTTGGAAAATGGGAGGCTAAACTCCTGAAGCTAAATTACACACACACACTTCTCTGGATTCATTCTTGGCTAAAAATGTCTCAATCTTTTTCGTTGCCTGAGAGAGGGGGGGGGGACTTTCAAAAAAGACAAAAGTCGCTCATTATGCTTAGGCCAGCGGAAGGGAGCTCATCCCTGTGTTGCCTAGACAACAAGGGTATGCTTATACCGCTCATCTCTTCAGGCCTTGCTACAGCCTGTGAGGGAACAGCAGGGGAAATCACCTGGTTGCCTAGGCAACCGGGCGATATTCCGTCTCTTCTGGCTTTGTGATGTGACTCAGATTTGTGATGGTAGAGTTTGCAAAGAGCCACAAAAGCTTATTGCATTCCAAAGCTTGTCATTCCATGACCTACAAGCCATATTTCCATTTCACTCATTTTATTCATAGGAATAGTTAGTATTTCACCAGTTACATATTTCAGAATGAATTGACCATTTTGGCTCTTCCTGGATTTCCCTTCCCCAATATGGCACCTTCCACACAGAATGGATTTTAAAAAAAAAATTAGGCTGTTTTATGACTGTAATAAAGATGGATTTGAATTGATTTGATTTGATTCTGTAAATTGTGTCCAATATACATAGAAGGTTACCAATTTAAGAGAGGCTTTCCTGGATTTTAGTGGATCAGAACAGTTTTCTTTGAATTGGACTGGAAACATTTCTTTCAGCATCCATTTTTATCCAATCCACATTACCTTTTTCTTTCTTTGAGGAACTCATGAAAATGTTTCACACACAGGCACTGTTTACCTCGAAAGGGACATGCTAGCATGTATTAATCCTAAAAAAAAACATTCTACACAAACAAAATTTGTACTTGGATGTGTTTTTGACCTGAGACTACGATTACAAAATTTAGAGGCATATAAAAACAAATTAAAAAAACAAAACCCAAGAAGAATTTGACTTGCCAACAGCACTAATTCAATGTGTATTATGGAAACTTTGGAAGTGAAATAATTTGATGATGTTCAAAGATCTTATTCTGCTTTTCAGGTGCGAAAAACTTCATCCATTAGTGTTTCAAGCATTTAGAGCTCCCAGAGTCCAAGTTCAAACATTCATTCTGCTTCTTATCTCTTTCTCCAGGTTCAGCATCTTCTTTTACTCAGCAACCTCAGGACCAAGTGGTGATTGCTGGACAACCTGTGACCCTCCTGTGTGCTATTCCTGAATATAATGGAATTGTGCTATGGATTAAAGATGGACTCGCCCTTGGAGTAGGAAGGGATCTCTCCAGTAAGAATATATATATATATATTTAATTGTTATTTATTCATTAAATGTATATGCTGCCCATCTCACTGTCAAGCAACTCTTATTTGTTTGTTAAATATTTTTACTTCTCATTTGGCCAGATCAGGAGTGTTGCAGTGGCCTAGAGGTGGAGCTCTCGCCTCCCAGTCAGGAGGCTGTGAGTTCGATCCTAGGTAGAGGCAGATATTTCTCTCTCCAGGCACACTGAGAATATATCTGCTGAACAAAACTCCACATTGGTGACAGGAAGGGCATCCTGCCATTAAAACACTCTGCTAGCTCCATTCAGTTGCCCAGACTCCACCCCGCAAGGGATTACGAGGTTGTTAAAAGAAGATGGTGATGATTTGGTTAGATTGATTCTTACCTACCCCAGACGGCTCCTATTAGATGCTAATCAAGAACAACACAGTGAATTTCTAACATACGCAATGCACACACACATCTCTTCTCACCACAAGGCAAACACCTTTCCCTAGTTATATGTTTATCCATAGTTTTGACAACAACTACAAGCTGGGAAATAATCATGCTTTTTGTGGCTGGGTAGCTGTGCCTTCAAGGCCCAGTAACTACATAGGTATCCCAGTTTTCTTAGATAGATTTTTGGAAGTGGTTTGCCAGTGCCTTTTCCTTGTGTCTGAGAGAAAGTGACAGGCCAAAGATTTTCCAACGGCTTTGTGCAGAACTAGAATTAGAATAACAGAGTTGGAAGGGACCTTGGAGGTCTTCTAGTCCAACCCCCTGCTTAGGCAAGAAACCGTATACCCGTGATGGCGAACCTATGGCACGCTTGCCACAGGTGGCACGCGGAGCCATATCGTTGGGCATGCGAGTGTTGCCCTAGCTCAGCTCCAGCACGCGCATCTGAGTTTTGGGCCTTCCAGGCCCACTAGAAGTTGGCAAATGGGCCTTTTTTGGCCTCCAGAGGGGTGGGAAGCCTGTTTTCGCCCTCCCAAGGCTCCAAGGAAGCCTCTGGAGCCTGGGGAGGGTGAAAAACAGGCCTACCGGCTCCACTGTGCCATCACATGCAAAAAGCGGAGGGAACATGAGCATGCGTGGGGTGCATTGAATTATGGGTATGGGCACACATGCACATGACACCCCCCCCCCCGTGCTCCCCCTGCTTTTGGCATGCGATGGCAAAAAGGTTAGCCATCACTGCCCTATACCATTTCAGACCAATGGTTATCCAATCTCTTCTTAAAAACTGCCAGTGTTGGAGAATTCACAACTTCTGGAGATAAATTATTCCACTGATTAATTGTTCTAACTGTCAGGAAATTTCTCCTTAGTTCTAGGTTGTTTCTCTCCTTGATTAGTTTCCACCCATTGCTTCTTATCCTGCCCTCAGGCGCTTTGGAGAATAGCTTGACTCCCTCTTCTTTGTGGCAGCCCCTGAGATATTGGAACACTGCTCTTGTCAGAGTTTGTTGCAGAAATAATCAAATCCAGAAAGCAAACACAGACAGCTGATTCAGCTGAATTCATTAACTTCTTTATATACATATAACACATGAAGATAAATTTACAATACCAATAGCTGATTCTTCTAACATGGTAGAGAGTTACAAGCAAAACACAAGCAGAGTACAGCAGACTTCAGAGTTGCAGACTAGCTTGCAGCTTTCGCACAGACTCAGAGCTGAGCCACGCCCAGCCTTCTTGCTTAAGTTTCTGTTTCCAAAACAGCCCTCATTGGCTGACCTTATTACCATGCCTTCCCAGTCATGAATATTCTGACAGCTATCATGTCACCCCTAATCCTTTTCATTAAAGTAAAATACCCAATTCCAGCAACCGTTCTTTATATGTTTTAGCCTCCAGTCCCCTAATCATCTTTGCTGCTCTTCTCTGCACTCTTTTTAGAGTCTCAACATCTTTTTTACATCGTGGCGACCAAAACTGGATGCAGTATTCCAAGTGTGGCCTTACCAAGGCATTATAAAGTGGCATTAACACTTCACGTGATCTTGATTCTATCCTTCTGTTTATGCAGCCTAGAACTGTGTTGGCTTTTTTGGCAGCTGCAGCACACGGCTGGCTCATATTTAAATGATTGTCCACTAGGACTCCAAGATCACGGTTACTACTATTGAGCCGGGTACCACGTATACTCATTTTGTTTTTCTTGCCTAAATGTAGAACCTTACTTTTTTCACCATTGTATTTCATTTTGTTAGACAGCACCCAATGTTCTAGAATACCCTTTTCCCCAGCTTTGGTCCAGTGCCTTATCTACTAGACCAAACTGTCTCTCACTGAAGTGGTTAAGACCAGGCTATTTTGGTTCTTTCCTGATTTTCAAACATTTGTCTTTATGGAAGTGCTCAGGTGCACTGAGAACCAGTTTGGTCTAGTGGTTAAGGCACCAGGCTAGAGACCAGGAGTTCTAGTCCCACCTCAGCCATGAAAGCCAGCTGGGTGACTTTGAGCCAATCACCAGGAGCCTGTGAGTTCTAGTCATACCTTAGGCATCAATGCCGGCTGAGTGCCTTTGGACCAGTCCCTCTCTCTCTCTGTCCAACTCATCTCACAAAGTAGGAAGGAGTATTATATACATTCACTGAGATAGTGAAATTCAAATATTTTCACTACCGGTTCTGTGGGTGTGGCTGGGGGGGGGCGTGGCATGGCTTGGGGGCGTGGCTTTGGGGGGACATGGCAGTGGAAGGATACTGCAAAATCCCCATTCCCTCCTCACTCTTGGGGGAAGGATATTGCAAAATCTCCATTCCCACCCCATTCTGGGACCAGCCAGAGGTGGTATTTGCCGGTTCTCCAAACTACTCAAAATTTCCGCTACCGGTTTTCCAGAACCTGTCAGAACCTGCTAGATTTCACCCCTGATTCACTGCCTTTACATTATAAAGTAATAAAGATGGGATTAAAATAAAATATAATAAAGCCCTACCTTACTTCTTTTGTTTTCCACTGCAGAAATCCTATCTCCTGATCTCAGAAGGCACTAGAGGAAGGAGGCTAAGACTGACCATCCTTGCTCTGAATACCGTGTGCATTTCTTTAATTTTGTTGTGAGCCAGCCAAGTCCTCGAGAGACTAGCGCACCCTTTTAAACTTGTACAATACTTATACAAGTTTAATCGAGAATAATACAACTTTATCAGATTTATATCCGACCACAGAAATAAGCAGACCCTTGGCGGCTGCTTTTGCTTGTGGTAAGAATCAAACTTCGAACAACTGTGTGCCTCCCAGTTATAAACATTCCAGGGTACGGCATACTTATAAACAGAGCCTTGAGAGTTTGCTATAAAATGGGAATCCTGCTTCAGGCTTCGGAGCAATGATGTGAGAGCCCTTTTTCTCTTAACATACCGAAGGGAGTGATCTATGCATTCAAGAGGGACCAAATCAGCTTCAGGGCATTACACAAGCCAAGTTCTGTTCATTTTTATTTATTTATTTTTGGCTGAGTTAGCTTATTTTAAAAAAATGTTCCTGTTCTCCTTACTAAGCTTCCTTGTCTGCATTTCGAGATTTAAGTAATCAACCATCTTCTTTCACATCTCCTTGCTGGTGGAAGCTGCATGGTGCCTATTGCTAATATATTTGAAACAGTCTGTTCTCTGCCTGCCCAAATTTGAGGATACCTTAAAACGGGTAACAAGAGCTAATGTGGTTGACATCTCATTCTGAAAAATTTGAGCAATTATCTTTCTTGGGTCTGATTTATCAAACTGGGCTTCTGACTGCTTCTGGAATTCTGACTCAGCTAGTCATCTAATTAACTAAATACAAACAAAGTCTTCATTTGTTTTTCTCGCGGTTCATGGGAGCAAATCTTGCTGTTGCTAGCTTGGAAAAAAAAGGCTTCAAAAGCATATAAGTTAATGCCAAGATACCTCTATCTTGCAGCACATTAACAATATAACTTGAGAAGAAGTGAAATTTGGGGAAGTCTTTAAACCTTCCGTCCCTTAGTAAACTGGGAAGATGAAATTAAAAATGCTCGTTGCCCAGTCAGGATCCTACTTAAACCTCTGCTGTTAAAAGCAGTTAATAATGTCCCCTTGTTAATGTCCATATAAGGCCAGTATTTGATAAACAAAGAAGCTCTTAAATAAAGATAAGCTTCATTCAAGATGCTGGGATGAGGACAAAGTTTCCACACAACAAACACAGTTTGAATGAAGTCCTTGGGGTACTTCGTGAAATGAAAGGATGTGCTTCAACATTCATCTAAATATGGATTCCTACCAGTATGCTTAAAGTATGAAGTGCCTAAATTCTCTTCCAGGCATTAGAGAAGTCCTCTTCTTAAGTGTCCTCTTTTATTCAAAAGCAAAGTGAAGTAAAGCAAAACTAAACAAAATAACAATGTCCACTCAGTAGAGGCAAGAAAGTGGGAGAACAGAGTTGAAAAGTGGTTTTTAAAAAGATGAATTCCTGCGATAGATGAGGGTTTTTCTTCTTTGTCACCATTTGTCCTTCCTCTGAAAGAATGACTTTAAAAAACAAACCCATTGAGTAGGTTTTTAAAAATAGTTGAACTTATTTTTTTGCCATTAAGTTTCCTTCTTCAGATTGCCTTCAAAATTTTATTCTGGTTTATCAGTAGCACCAAATGTCTTCCTTCCTTCCTTCCTTCCTTCCTTCCTTCCTTCCTTCCTTCCTTCCTTCCTTCCTTCCTTCCGCTCCAGTTCAAGGGTTCCCCAACTTATTTTTGAGAGGAATCATAGGCAAGAAAAACCAAATGCACAGGTACAGTATAGGTGGGATCTGGCTCAATAGTAGTAACTGTGAGAAGAATCATGGACAATCACTTAAATATGAGCCAGCAGTGTGTTGCAGCTGCCAAAAAAGCCAACACAGTTCTAGGTTGCATTAACAGAGGGATGAAATCAAGATCACGTGAAGTGTTAATACCACTTTAGAATGCCTGGGTAAGGCCACACTTGGAATACTGCATCCGGTTTGAGTCTCCATGATGTAAAAAAAGATGTTGAGATTCTACAAAGAGTGCAGAGAAGAGAAACAAAGATGGCTGGAGACTAAAACTTAAAGAACAGTTGCTGGAATTGGGTATGTCTAATTTAATGAAAAGAAGGACTAGGGGTGACATGATAGCAGTATTCCAATATCTCAGGGGTTGCCACAAAGAAGAGGGGGTCAACCTATTCTCCAAAACACCTGAAGGCAGGACAAGAAGCAATGGATGGAAACTAATTAAGGAGACAACCAACCAAGATCTAAGAGAAATTTCCTGACAGAACAATTAATCAGTGAAACAATTTGTCTCCAGAAGTTGTGACTGCTCTAACAATGGAAGTTTTTAAGAAGAGTTTGGACAGCCATTTGTCTGAAATAGTATAAAGTTTCCTGCCTGAGCAGGGGGTTGGACTAGAGGACCGCCAAGGTCCCTCCCAACTCTGTTATTCTGTTCTGTTCTGTTTTGTGAATATCTTCAAAAGAAGAAGGATTGGGATAGGTTTAATGCTCCAGAAGACTGGGTGGGTTTGGAGGGTCTTGAAATGAAGATTTAGAAAAAGAATAGGAAGACGTGATCCAACTTTTTAAATAGTCCTTATATCATTCTTTTTTTTTAAAAAAAATCATCACCTGAAAAAGGCTGTAGGGTATGACATGAATAATCTTGTCTGGTGAACTTTGTGTTATTCCAGATTTCTTCTTGATGGGTTGGAAAATCAGTATATAAAAAGGTAAAGGTAAAGCTTCCCCTCGCACATATGTGCTAGTTTTTCCCGACTCTTGGGGGCTGTGCTCATTTCCGTTTCAAAGCCGAAGAGCCAGCACTGTCCGAAGACATCTCCATGGTCATGTGGCCGGCATGACTAAACACCAGAGGCCCACAGAACGTTGTTACCTTCCCATCAAAGGTGGTCCCTATTTTTCTACTTGCATTTTTTACGTGCTTTCGAACTGCTAGGTTGGCAGAAGCTGGGACAAGTAACGGAAGCTCATCCCATTATGCGGCACTAGGGATTTGAACTGCTGAACTGCCGACCTTTTGATCGACAAGCTCAGCGTACTTAGCCATTGAGCCACCGTATCCCTTCTTCCTGATGGGTGGGAAAATTGATGTATACGTGCTACTTATTAGCTCCAATTCTGGTTCCATTATGTACCCCACAGGTTATCCACGCTATTTGGTTGTGGGGGATCACCTCTCAGGGGAGCATCACCTGAAGATCCTGAGAGCAGATCTCCAAGATGATGCAGTATACGAGTGCCAAGCCATTCAAGCGGCCATCCGTTCCAGACCAGCCCGGCTGACCGTTCTTGGTAGGGATGTCATTTTTTTCTTGGAAAATGATGGGATTTATTTCTTCCCTGAATGGGAAAGGAACAAAATGTCCTTTGAAATGAGCACCTGGTTTTCAGAACACAGGTTGGCATTACGTGGTAAGAATTGTCTGGGTTATTTCAAATGAATTGCCTGAAGGCGATTCAGGGGAGGTCAACATTCAGGAGAAAAAGGTAGGTGAAAATGGCAGTCCTGTGATATATTTCCTCCTCTTTCTCCTTAATGGCAGTGCTGGGCATAGCTGTGATCAGAGATGGGGGTGAAGGCATAATGAGACCTTGTCACAGTAGAGATAAGGGCGTGCAGATATTAAGGGAAGGAATGCAGAAATGACTGTGTAAAGACATATAAAATTCCTAAGTCTCAAAAATATAGATTGTCTGCCAAAACAGCTACAGCAAAGAAACTCCAATCTTTGAAGCAAAAGTGAGGTTATCGGGATCCCGAAATCTGCATGCAACTTCAAGACCCACTTTCTTTCACATTCTTTGACCGTAATTGTTGAACATTTAAGCTGTCTTCTTCTGCTGCTTTAAGGCATCAAACATGTGGAAACTTTAAATGCAAACATTGGCTTCCCACAGCAGAAAGGATCAGAGAAAGAGCCAAACCCACTTCTGTTAACTCTAGTACAACCCACCCGCAACAAACAAAAACCCCATCCCTTTCTGTTTGCATCACCTTCCTACCATTGTAGCTGCAAGGTTCTTACCCAAATTTAAGTGGGGCACCCAGTTGCTAAAAGGTTACCCTGCTGTAGGCAGCTATTTTCTCTAATGCACTGAGAGAGGAATGTTGTGGCCCACCAGCGGCCAGCAGAGCTGGCAGCAGATTCGGACAGTGAGGAGGTTGGGGAGGAACGTGAGCCAGTCCTGGAGTCTGGGGAAGGCTCAGACGATGGCAGACAGGGAGCAAAGGCCATCTGGTAGTTCTTTGCTGCCTCTGGAGTTTCCAGAATCGGACATCAGTGAGGCAGAAGAACAGTGTGAGCCTGTTCCCAGTGTGCTCATGCACAGAGCTGCCAGGAGACAGGAACAATTAAGGAAACAGGGTCAACTTGGGAGTAAAGCTTGGAGATGATTGGCCCCTCCCATAAGACATAAAAGAGAAGCAAATGGGACATGAGCTTTTGCAGGAAGCAATTTCTTCATCTGGCCAATTCAAAATTTGAAAATTCTGTTTGTGACTCTGTGCCAAGTTTGGTCTTGCCCTGCGTCTGGAAATTAGCTCTTTGGCAGCATTACACGTGAGATAGGTGGGTGTTGATAATCTTTCTCTGAAAGACTGTTTATCAAGCCTTGCGGACTGTAAAAGAAAGTAATTTACAGCCATAAGAATTAAAGAGGTTTGCCTGGACTAAGTTTATGCTGTTTAAATTTCTAAGGAAGCCTAGGTCAGAACAAGGAAGACTGAAGGAAAACTCATAAACACCTCTCTTGCTGAACATACAGAATTTAAATATATTGAAATTCCTCTTTTCTTAAAGGTCAGAGTCCTTTATGTCCCAGATTAAAAAATAAAAATACTGAATGTAGCGCTTCACCCAACTCTTACCTTATTTACATCACAATGGCTTTTGAACAATGTCCTTTGTATTCCTTCACTCTTAATCTTTCAGTACCAAAGCACCACCTCAATATCTTGGAAGAGGCAAGTAAAAAAAACTAAAAAAAATAAACCCTCTTGATTAAGAAGTATCAGTTCGTCTGATTTTGATTTATAATGGATCCTGATGATTCTGAATGAGTAACTGACAGGGACAAGATTTATGTACACAAACCCAGATGAAAAAATATACATCTAGAATAACTCCCTGCAGCTACTAAAAGCTGAGATGTTATTATGATTGAAAAGTGTTTTATCAGTGGAGTCTGTATGAAATAGAGAATGGGAACTTAATGTTCATTCATTATCATCCCGATGAGTGGGATCTTCTATATCACAAAGGTATGGAGCTTACCAATAAATTGGAAATAAGATAATTGTGTGCAATGTAGCCATGAGTATTGTGTATCCTGGGGAAGTGATCCAGAAGAGATGTTTTTATGATTTGATTGTAGGTTGTTTGTGTTCTCCATTTATTATTAGTCTGGTTGGATGAAAGATCTTCATCCACCTTTAAAGCGCTCCATGGCATAGGACCTAGTTATCTTCGAGACCGCCTGCTGCTACCGACAACCTCCCATCGACCCGTGCGCTCCCACAGAGAGGGCCTCCTCGGGGTGTCATAAGCCAAACAATGTAGGCTGGTGACCCCCAGGGGGAGGGCCTTCTCTGTGGGGGCACCTACCCTATGGAACCAGCTGCCCCCTGAGATAAGGAGAATCCAAGACCTCGGTGCCTTCCGCCGTGCCCTTAAAACTTTCTTTTTTCATCAAGCCGGGCTGGCTTAACATATTTTTAAATTTTAAATTTTTAATTGGTTTGTCATTTTAAATTGGGGCCAAATTAATATATATTCTTTTAATTGTTCTTAATGTTTGTATTGTATGTTTTTATCTGGCTGTACACCGCCCTGAGTCCCTTGGGAGAAGGTGCGGTATATAAATTTGAAATAAAATAAAAATAAAAAATAAATTGGCACCTTCTAGCCAAGCAAATCCCTCTCTCCTTTTATTAAGTAAATCTTTCTCGAGGTTTTGCTCTCCTTAGTTGTGTTGGAAGAAAAATCCATCTGATTCAGTTCCAAGCCGGGAATAAAATGGAGGCTGCATGGTGCAGTTCTGGGACAGCTGACAAATTTAGCTTGATGAGTGCAAGGATTTTTGTACAGTTTCTGAAATGCTGCAGGGATTGTGCAATGCAGTGAGCCTGGTGTCTTTTGCTATTCTAATGATGGTGGGTTAATCCTATTATGTCCTAAAAGGTCACATCCTGTCCTTAGAATCCGGTGTGGGGGGGAAGGATATAAATTTTAATCCCATTGCTGGAGGTGAAGATGTTTTGTTTGTGAATAGGCTGGTCCAGGATTTCTTAATGGGCATCTGCTGTAGGCTATTAAGAAAGACTGGGGGCTGCTTTCTGCCTCTAAGAACATGTTTCTTCATTTCTCCTTTGGGGAAATACAATATTCTACCTCTTTTAATATTCCCCAAAATATTTCATTTTTGGGGGGGGGGGTGTTTCCTACAGTCGCCAGATTGGCCAGATTGCCAAAATCAAGAGATTTCTGTTGGAAATAGATAGTGGTTGTGGGAGGAGCTTGGTTGGATTGCTTGACTAACTGTTGATGATCAAAAGCAATGAGGACTTCCCATGTTTTATTGCACTGCAGTGAGTATGGAGGACCAGTAGTAAGATTTTTTTCTCCCCAGAAAGAAAGCTGTTCATGCAAGGAACTTAATAGTAATTACTTTCTACTCTCTCCAGGATTATAGCTAGAACCTCTCTAGCAAATTAGTCAAAATGAAGAAAGGTTTTGCATGAATTTTGCTATATTACATGTCGTTTCTATGTCTATATGTGTAAGATGAAATAGGTGGTGTTTTGCAATTGTGTGTAATTCTCCTATGTATCCAGCACCATTCCTGTGCCTAGAGGAATGTTACATCTTAAAGTTGAGGCTCAGCGCAAACTCCCTCTTTGGATTCAGAGCTCCTCTTTTGCTAGAATTGGTTGAGACTTCTGCTTGATATTTACTGGCTCATTACCTGACTGTTGGGTCATGATTTTAGCACTCTATTATGCTGGAAGTTCGTAATTTGGTCTCTTCATTATCCCTGCTGCTTGGCACTCACTCCTTCTGCAAGCCCACGCTGCTATGCTATTCAAGACTACATCTGAAGTTCTGCAAGGGATTGATTAGTTAACCTAGAATATGATAAAGGGAGAAGAATGTGAATGACCAGGCCAACCCCTCTTAAAGGTACAAGCAATGTTCTGACTATCAAATAATAAAAGTGTGCAGAACAGAGAGCCAAATTTCTAAAAAAAAAAAAAAAAAAAAAGTGGGCTATTGAAGAGGTTTGAAAAAGTGCTTTAGAGATCTCAGGTGCACTGCGAATCTTCAGTCAAGCACACTTACTTTGAAGGAATCCCCATTGAATCCTACAGGTTTCACTTCCAAATGGATCAGATTGGACTATATTAAACCATTAGCCCATGATATGATGTATGGAGCTCAGAAGGACATGCATTTTCCATTACTGAAGTTCCGTGGGGGGAAAAGAGACACTCACTGAGTTTGCCCTGATAAACGCTACAGCACAATGTTAACAGGAGAGCCAGCAGGTGCCTTCCTAACAACAGACTGCTCTTTGCAACTTTGCTGAAATCCAAACTTTTGGAAGCAAAATGTCCATCAGAATGTCTCGGTATTAGAGAAAATCTTAATATACCTTTGCTCTCCCTCTCTTCTTCCCCTTTTTTTTTATATACCACATTTTTCGGAGTAGAAGACACTCCAGACTATAAGACGCACCTACCTTTTTTGGGGAGGAAAACAAGAAAAAAAATCTGCTTCTGCCTCCCAGCAATTTGCCTCCTTGCAGCAAAGCAGCAAACAGCCCGATTCAGCTTCAGCACAGCCTGATTAGCACAAGAAACTGATTGTTGGTTGGATCGGCCTCCCAAGGATCAGCTGTTTCAGGCTGCAGGGATTGCCATAGCCTATTGCCCCCTCCGCGCGCCCCATTTTTGGCCACCATTTTTCGCCTGTTTCAGGTGGCGGGGATTGGAATGGGTGGAAAATGGGGCGGGCAGTGGCGGCAATAGGCAATGGTAATCCCTGCAGTCTGAAACAGCTGATTCTCAGAAGGCCAATCCAATCGACAATCAATTGCTTATGCTAATCAGGCTGTGCTGCAGCTGAAGCTGAAATTGGCTGTTTGCTGTTTTCTGCAAGGAGGCAAATTGCTGGGAGGCAGAAACCAAAGGGTGGAGGCCGGTGGGTGGGCAGGGCTACATTCGGTGTATAAAACTCATCCAAATTTTCATCCTCTTTTAGGGGGGGGGAGTGTGTCTTCTACTCCAAAAAATACAGCATTTGGCAATTGAAATTAAATTTTGAGATAATCGGGGTGGCATTTCCACTAAGTTTTGTATTTTTAAAAAAAATTCCTATTTTTGAATGAGAAACATTGATGACATGTAACAGAAAGAAAAAAAAATCTCCTGACTAGGAACAGTGTAATTATACAGGCAATCTCATGCATCTTTTCCTACAGTATAGAAATTAGTCTTTCTTAAACCAAACAAGATTTAAAAGAGTAATAACTGACCACTGCATTCAACAATGATCTATTCTAGGCAAAAAAGAATCCTTCCTTAGTTTCTGGATCATTCGTGAAAGCTGCAAATATGTGTGTGTGTTACAATAAGATAAGGTAGTATCCAATGCATTCCAAAAGATGGTTGGCTTTTGCAACCCTAGCATTAGGTGTATGCACTTTCTGGGGTGTGTAATCATTTTTTATTTGGTTTCAAAAGAAACCATGGTGAAGCATTTTTGCTCTTCCTAGGAAGTGTCAATTTTCTTTTCGTTCCCTTCTGCATTTCAATTGTCCCTCAAATGAAGATGGACTTAATTAAGGAACTGCTTTCCAGAAAATTTCAATGCTTTCCTCATTTATTATCCAGAGCCAAGATCTATTTCTGCAAACAAAGAGCTGTGGTTGATACACAACACCAAAAAATAACATTCGAATCAGCTGGCAGAATAATTTTATGATCTTTTTGATTGGAAATAGAGGCAAGTGACTTTTATGTCCAAGAACAAAAAAGAACCAGCAAACTTGATCTGTTTTAGCATATTCCATTCCGCCTCTCTATTTTCTTTTCTTCCATCTCCAAGAGTCCTTACCAAGCTCTAAATCTAAATCTAATTCCTGTTGAGCATCTTTCAAATATCCTCCCCCCCCCATTTTTTCAATGCTGAACAGTTTTAATTCATTGGCAAATGAAGCTGCATCTTTTTCCAAAGTAAGCATTTGGTGGAGGAGAGTGGTTGATCGTGCTGTTACTGCCCTTTGATTTTTGAAACAACCCATGGAAACATGAGGTGAATTTTTCATAGAATAGAATTCTTTATTGGCCAAGTGTGATTGAACACACAAGGAATATGTCTTGGTGCATACGCTCTCAGTGTACATAAAATAAAAGATACGTTCATCAAGAATCTTAAGATACAACACTTAATGATAGTCACAGGGAACAAATAAGCAATCAAATCATATTAGGAAACAGTCAATATAAATTGTAAGGATACCAGCAACAAGGTTACAGTCATACAGTCATAAGTGGGAGGAGATGGGTGATAGGAACGATGAGAAGATTAATAGTAATGCAGACTTAGTAAATAGTTTGACAGTGTTGAGGGAATTACTTGCTTAGCAGAGTGATGGCGTTCGGGAAAAAACTGTTCTTGTGTTCTGGTGTGCAGTGCTCTATAGCGTTGTTTTGAGGGTAGGAGTTGAAACAGTTTATGTTCAGAATGCGAGGGATCTGTAAATATTTTCATAGCCCTCTTTTTGACTTGTGCAGTATACAGATCCTCAGTGGAAGGCAGGTTGGTAGTAATTGTTTTTTTCTGCAGTTCTAATTATCCTCTGAAGTCAGTGTCTGCCTTGTTGGGTTGCAGAACCAAACCAGACAGTTATAGAGGTGCAGATGACAGACTCAATAATTCCTCTGTAGAACTGGATCAGCAGCTCCTTGGGCAGTTTGAGCTTTCTGAGTTGCTGCAGAAAGAACATTCTTTGTTGTGCTTTTTGATGACGTTTTTGATGTTAGGTGTCCATTTTAGGTCTTGAGATATGGTAGAACCTAGAAATTTGAAGGTCTCTACTGTTGATATTGTGTTGTCTAGTATTGTAAGAGGTGGTAGTATGGGAGGGTTTTTCCCAAAGTCCACCACCATTTCTACGGTTTTGAATGTGTCCAGTTCCAGATTGTTCTGGTCGCACCATGAGGCTAGTTGTTCAATCTCCCATCTGTATGCGGATTCATCATTGTCTTGAATGAGACCGATCACTGTTGTGTCAACTGCGAACTTCAGTAGTTTAACAGATGGATCGATTGAGATGCAGTCATTGGTATATAGAGAGAAGAGAAGTGGAGAGGACACACAGCCTTGTGGGGCCCCTGTGTTAATTGTACAGGTATCTGATCCGCTCTTCTTTGTGGCAGCCCCTGAGATATTGGAACACTGCTATCATGTCTCCATACAGTAGTATATTTTTAAAAAAAAAGAAAGAAAGAAAGAAAGATAGAAAGCTGAGGAGCAGAGCAGAAACATTTACGGTCTATTAACAGCAAATATGTTGTCTCAGATAATCAAATGGAAGTCACCCTGGAGTATATTCCTGCTAGAGCTTCCTGAAGAACTTCACGACAGCATGTCTTGCATGTCACCAGATGGGACACTCCAAGAGACTGACTGCCTGGGCTTGTCCAAAGTGAGAGCCATTAACGCAGTCACAGGAAACCAGTGAAGCAAGCTGAAAATGGATAATGGAACTTTGGTGGAGGAAAAGAAATAGCAATGAGACAAGTGCTGGAGGCAGGGAAATTTGGAGGAAAGAGAGATGCTGGAATCAGCAAGAAGAAAATTGCCTGTTTCCTGCTGGTTGTGGTGACACCAAGGCTTGGATTCCGTGCAGGGATTGATAATGAGACCAACCATCTCCTCTAGAGCCTGCGATGCTTCTTTATTTACAGGGGTGGTGGCTGCATTTATAGAAGGCAGAGGCACTGCTGTGGATGTTTCAGAGGGGGATGCAATTTGGTAAAACTGTATCATGGCTTCTATGAAACTAGTCTGCCACACTGGCAAGCAGTTTCTTTGCTTGCCAGTGTCTATTTTAAGCCATTTTCAATGAATTCTATATATTTGGAAATAGGACTATTGGCTGACATTTTATTAGAACTGGGCATGATCCAGTCAAAGATAAGCCTTTTTAAGTTCAACTGATGGGATAGTTAAGCATGTGCTTAAGCCTCTCTTGTAGAAATCAATGTGACTTAAAAATGCTTAGCTCATGCTGTTCATCAGACAGCTCCGTGTGAAATAAAAAGTTCAAACAAACTTGAGGGAGAAAGAAAGTCTCTTTAAGTCAGTATTTGCAAAGTTGGCAGGGAGTTAAAAGCACCCTCTTGTCAAATTCACCCCAAGCAATGGTACTGATGAGCTAAGAGCTACCCACTAGCATCATCTAAGAGAATGCTTGGGTTGTGAGTGATCTGAAGGACCCATTGACACCCTAACAATTGTTTTCATGTGTCTGAAGATATTTGCTTAACATTGGATGAAGTCAAGAGATGAGATTTACTCTTAGTTCTAACACTAGATACATTGACATTGCAAGAGATGTTGGGGTACAACCATTATGAACAACTTGATTGGAAGCCAAGCTTAGATAGCACATGTCTATATCCTACCAGTATTTTCCCCCTGCTTTTATTTTGAGATGGATGGCTTAGAAATGAGTGTATGGAGTCCTATTCAGGGACCTTTTAATTTATTGTATTTATTCTGAATAGTTCTATTCTATCCTATCCTATCCTATCCTATCCTATCCTATCCTATCCTATCCTATCCTATCCTATCCTATCCTATCCTAACCCCAAGAAATAATACTTTGACTAAACCTTTCCCACCCCACCAGTGTCACTCAAATATTGATATCTGCAGGTATTTCTGCATTAATTGCAAACTTTGGCAACAACAAAGCTACATGGTTCCTATATCATGTGTGGTCCTGATATAGCAGATTCCCTGCATCATTTGATATCACACATCCATGTGCATGAAGTCTATACAACTGTTGATCTTCTCGACCAACACAAGAACATCTGCAGCAGACACCATTAAAGAAGCAATGGAGTTAGAAGGTGGAGTGTTTAGGTTGAGTACTTCAGGTAAAGAGTGCCTGAATAATTTTTCTCTACGCATTGTTGAAAGAAGTTGAACATCTGTTGCACACTAAAGCTTACATTTTGGTATTTGCTTTCTAAACTGCCAAATCATGCTGGAAACAATGAGAAAAGAGTTGAATAGTAATCTACTTGTTTATTCTTATGGGTACTACTTTCTCCATAGACAAGACCAGCTGCCTCCCAATCATTTTTTAAAGTACTGCAATAAGGAAAACCAAACAATCCCTTAATGGATGTTTAAGGTTCACAAGGCTTCATGGAGGGAATGAAGTTTATTCAGAAATTAAAATATTCATGGCACAAAGTATCAGCACAAATTATTTATGAAACAGAAATTTCAGAGGTACAAGAAAAGTGGGAAGCGATGCAGTTAATGGAACTGGCCAAACCAAAGCTGAGCTGCCTTGAATCTCATTGATTTCATGAGTGGAAATTTAAGCAGATCTTTAACTCTCAGTCTGAAAAATAGATGGATTCATAAATGCTTAACTATGTCTGTCTGTATTCTCAGTATTTCAAAATGTTTAGGAGAAAACCAATTTAAATTCAACGTCGGTACTGAGTAGATATTTGACGATTTTGAACATCTTATGCCATGTTCTGATTCAAGTCTTGGACATTCAGACAGAATTGATTAAAGTACTCCCAAAATGTTACAAATATCCAGTAGGGCATGACCAGAGAAGAAGACAAGATGGTGATGGAAGGGTCATCCTTTCCTTATAGTTATTCATTGACATTTAACAAACTTACAATGTTTGCAAAGAATAAAAATTGGCAGTTATATGTATAAAAACTTATGCTTTCTTTACACATTTAAACAAGAGTCTGGCACAGTGCCGTGTTCCTCACTATACTCATCTATTTTGACCTCTGCTGAACATGATAAGAAAAAGGTCAAAATGTTGGAAACACTTATGATAATCAGACTTTTCAGCTTGTTTACAATTTCCACAATCTGAACTAAATAAAAATTGTGATGATATAGCTGTTTTAACTTTAGTGAAGATTGCTTCCTTTAATTCGCTAAAAAAAAAAAAACAATGTGACATTCCTAAATCAAACAAAGATTTCTGGAGAAAAGCTTTCTTGTTATGTTGATGCATATTTCAGTGTCATAAGTGATGACAAAACTTGCCTTTGTTAAAACAGTCTACCACAGCTGAGGTTTTATTTTCAGCAAAGTAGTGTTTAAACCCCTCTCCTTTTCACAATGCCAGCTAGGAACCGTACGTTCTAGATTCTGCTCCATCTGGTAGTTAATTTTGTAGATTTCTAATACATGACTTAAAAAAAATAAAGAAAGGAAATTCTATAGTCTTTGCATTATCTTATTGACATCATCATCATCTGTTTTATGATGTGAGAGCCAGGTTGATTAAAACAAGAGCTGGCATTTGAGAGATTTTTGTGTTGTGTTGTGTGTGAATACTCGCACAGACACATAGAGGTCAGAACAAAATCGTATGTGGCATCAGGACAAAAATAATTTCATGCAATCAAGTTTTAATGTCAGCATAATTAATATTATATTACCGTAATTGCATGAGGCTAATAAACACGTTATTTAATAATTTCTCCCTTCTGTCATATACTCAAGAGTAGTGGTAAGTTTTGGAGATGTTCAAGGTATACTTTTGAGATGAATACAGCCCTGGGATCTCAACTTTTGAAATCCTGGAGTATAAATGCATTTGAGTTGTTATATTAAAACTCGCTCCATAGCTAATATTATTGCAACACGCTCTACATGGGGCTACCCTTGAAAAGTGTTCGAAGACTACAGTTGGTCCAGAATGCAGCCACGCGAGCTATTGTGGGTGCACCTAGATACACCCACATTACACCAATTCTCCACGAGCTGCACTGGCTCCCTATCGATCTCCGGATGCAATTCAAGGTGTTGGTTATTACCTTTAAAGCCCTACATGGCTCAGGACCAGGCTATCTTCGAGACCACCTTCTACCTCATAGCTCCCAGCGACCAGTAAGATCCCACAGAGTCGGTCTCCTCCGGGTGGGCTAAACAATGTCGGCTGGCTGGTTCGCGGGGGAGGGCTTCTCTGTGGCTGCCCGGCTCTCTGGAACCAATTACCCCCTGAGGTCTGGACTGCCCCCACTCTACTGGTCTTACGGAAAGCGGTGAAGACCTGGCTCTTCCGGCAGGCCTGGGGCCGTTGAGCTCGCTATGGTGATTTTGCAAGACTTGGCCACGAATTGGAGTGTGTGGGTTTTAATGTTTTCTTTTAAACTTTTGTATGGGATATTGTTCGCATTGTTTTATTCTCTGTTGTTAGCCGCCCAGAGTCCCTCGGGAGTTGGGCGGCATAAAAATGTGACTAATAAATAAATAATAATAAATAAATAAATATAGACACCTGTATTTGTGAGCCTGGACTCTGGACATTCATGGTCCCTTCCTGCTCCATTCTTTGTATGGGAATCCAAAGGACTTCTCTGTCCTGTTATTTTTATGTAGAAAGTTAGCTATGCAACATGCTTTTTGCCTCAGCTTGGAAAACACATACTGTAAATTAGCATGTGTTTATATGGCACAAATTATCACCTCGTTATTGTTGAATAGTTTCCAAAGATGTTGCACAATTCACATTTCCATCCATCTGCCATATTGAAGATCTTTCTCCCCAGTAAGTAATAAATGATCACACCCAGGAGCATGTATCTCTAGTCCAGATCAGTTGCTGAAAGATGAACTAGAATCTATCTGACACAGCAATTTCCTTAGAAACATATTTGAACTTCATCGTCTACTCCGACCTAATGCAAAGGTCAGCTATTGAATCAGAGTAGTTCAGAATCAGAATAGAGCTGGAAGACTAGATAGACTAGAGGTCTTCTAGTCCAGCCCCCTGCTCAAGCAGGATATCCTATACCATTTCAGACAAGTGTCTGTCCAGTCTCTTCTTAAAACCTCCAGTGATGAAGCACCCACAACTTCTGAAGACAAGCTGTTCCACTGGTTAATTGTCCTATTGTTTGCAGTTTGTTTTGTTTTGTTTTTCTGTTTTTGCCCATTGATTGCCAACTAAATTTTTGAGGTCATACTGGGAGTTGATGGTGTAAAATACATGTATGAAGTAAAGGTATTTATTTGTTCAAAAAACATTCTCCCAAGTTCTTAACTACAGTACATAAAAACACATGTAGTAAAAACTTGGAGGAACCAAGAATGCTCTCTCTCTCTTTCTCCTTCCCTCCATCTCTCTCTCTCTCTCTCTCTCTCTCTCTCTCTCTCTCTCTCTCTCTCTCTCTCTCTCTCTCTCTCTCTCTCTATATATATATATATATATATATATATATATATATATATAGGCCCCATAGGCCCATCACAATATGTTTATTATATATTTTCCCAGAGAAAATGTTGCTGTTCTTAGGAATCTTCAAAGGTAACACACCAAATAAGTAATTTCTCAGAAGAAAAAGGACAACCAATTCAAACATTTAATATAATTTATACAATAGATTCTCCATGCGTCTGACTTTTGCTACACCTTGTATATACACAACTAGATACAAACAGAAACATTTAGGAATCCAGAGTTGAGAAGGAAAACCTCTTAAAACCCATCAGAGGCCTCTTGCTACCTGACACGTTTTTTTTAATGCAAGAGCATGTTAATTTATGATCTGTTTAACTAAGTTGGAATATTAATTAAATAAAGCCCGAGCCTGATTAGAATTTGGAGAGAGAGAAGGCAGGAAAAAAAATATCCAACAGCTTTCATACAAAACTGCTAAGCAAACACTTTGGTTGTAACCACTGGAGGTTTCCCTCAGGTCTTCCATCAAAGCGTGAAATTTTCAGAGGGGAGGATAGAAGAGAGATAATATAGCCAACAGATGCACATTCTTAAAATATGCATCTGCCAGATGTGCCAGAGGGTTACCTTGCAGATCCTGCTAGACTCATGAGACGATGAGTGAATTCCAGGCCCTGCCGGCTAAACTGGGGGTTGCAGACACATTAATTAGCGTTGAGTTTCCCGATCTCATATGCATTCAGGCAGATAGAAATTCTGAGCAGTTGCTTTGCCAAGAGGAAGAGTCGAGAAGTGGGAGAGGAGGAGGAGGAGACAGAAAAGGAGAAGGGAGGGAGGGAGGGGTAGGAGGAGGAGAAGGGTGGAAGGAAGGGAAGGGAGAAGGGAGGAAGGGGGGCTAGGAGAAGGAGGCAAAGGTAGATAGGAGAAGGAGAAAAAGAAGGGAGAGAGAAATGGAAGGAAGGAGGAGGAGGAAAAAGAAAAGGAGGAGGGAGGAGAGGAGGGATAGAAGAAAGTGAAGAAGAAGTAAGGAAGGAAAGGAAAGAAGGAGAAGGAGAAGAGAGGAGAGAAGGAATAGGAGGAGGAGGAGGAGGAGAAGGGGAAGAGTGGGGGAGGAGAAGGAAAACAAAAAGGGAAAGGAGAAGGAGAAAGGAGAGGAGAGATAAAAGGAGGAGGAGGACTGAAGGGAGGGGAAAAATAATGAGACGGGAGGAGAGGAGGAATAGGAGAAGGAGGAGAAGGAGGGAGAAAGGAAGAGAAAGGAGAAGAACCAAGGAAACTGCTCTAATTTTGACAATGTGATACTCTGCTTCAAGAATGCCAGCTGATGCTAGCTAGCTATGTCCCATGGTTGATTGGCAAATCAAATTGCATCTTTTTTCTAAAATAAGCATTTGGTGGAGGGGAGGGGGAAGAGGTTGATCTTGTTATTACTGCTCTCTGATTTTCCCACATAACTACCCCCATATAGATGGGCTAAATTTTTCATCATTGCCATCAATTCCTGATCCAGTTAGCCATTTTACTATGGCTCAGGGGAACTCCACACTTGCAAGATCCTTTTTTTTTTTTCAGTTACTTCCAGAGTTCTTGCTGAAAAATATTATAAAACTAATAGGAATGATTCAGGCCTCCAGGTAAAGAGTGGCATCAGAAGCCTTTGACTCATAAGATAAATATGCTTTTTGACTGGATTTGTTGGGAGGTGATTTTTTTTAATTTATGTTTCGTTTCATTTTTGTGCATCTTCTAGAAATCCAAAGAGCTCTGCCAGCTCTATGCAAGGAAAATCATTTTTCCTTTCTTCCTTCCTTCCTTCCTTCCTTCCTTCCTTCCTTCCTTCCTTCCTTCCTTCCTTCCTTCCTTTTCTGGAAGCCATAAAGAAAAACAACTCCCTTCAAGGCGATGAGATTGATTCATCCCAAACACTTCATTGTGGTTATTTGAAGGCAATTTCCCCAGTGGTGGGATTCAAATTTTTTACTACCGGTTCTGTGGGTGTGGCTTTGTGGGTGTGGCATGGCTTTGTGGGTGTGGCTTTGTGGGCATGGCTTTGTGGGCATGACAGGGGAAGGATACTGTAAAATCCCCATTTCCTCCCAATTATCTGGGACTTGGGAAGCAGAGAATAGATGGGGTGGGGCCATAAGAGGTGGTATTTACCGGTTCTCCGAACTACTCAAAATTTCCGCTACTGGTTCTCCAGAACTGGTCAGAACCTGCTGAAACCCACCTCTGAATTTCCCCCTTGCTGGTTATGGCTGTTCCTAGAAAAAGGTTATCAGCCAAAGCTACCCACAAATAGAAAACATTGATTTTTGGCAAGTCTCCTGTGATGTTTCAAAGTCAGTGGATGCTAGCAACCCATGTTCTCTTACAGTAGTACTCAAAATGTACAGGTCTCTATCTCAACAAGCCTTTGACTATACAGAACACTTACTTGAAGGGGTTCACTACTAACCTATTAACTCAGAATATTTCTGTGTAATTGACTTTATGTCAGGTGTGAAATCCAGCAGGTTCTGACAGGTTCTGGAGAATCGGGGGCGGAAATTTTGAGTAGTTCGGAGAACTGGCAAATACCACCTCTGGCTGGCCCCCGAGTGGGGTGGGAAAGGAGATTTTGCAGTATCCTTCCCCTGCCACACCCACCAAGCCACACCATGCCTACAGAACCAGTAGGAAAAAAAAATGAATTTCACCACTGCTTTATGAGGTATATTAAGAATCACTGAAAATAATGACTTCTCTGTACATATTTATTTATGGAATTTAGGACATGGTGGTGACTCCTTGACCACAATTGAGCCCAAAATCGATGTTGCTAAGCGAGACATTTGTTAAGTGACTTTTGCCCCATTTTATGAGCTTTCTATTATTAAGTGAATGTTAAGTGAATGTTAAGTGAATCTGGTTTACCCATTGCCTTTACTTGTCAGAAGGTCACAAAAGGACCTTCGCATGATTCCTGGATACTGGAACCATCATAAATATGAATCAGTTGCCAACTGATCACATTTTTGATCACATGACCAAGGGGATGCTGGAAAGGTCATAAGTTTGAAAAATGGTCACCAGTCATTTTTTGTCAGTGATGTTGTAACTTTGAATGGTCACTAAATGAACTGTCATCAGTGGAGGACTACCCAGAACTACTTTTCAAAGGGATAAATGGACAGGAATAAGATCATAAGTATCAGTCACCTTAAAGTTCCACAACGGTTTAAATGATTTGTTATACAAAATTGGGAATATGCCCGAGTCAAGTAATGGTTAGCTGCAATCCTTATGATGCACCAATGTCATTTTGGCTTTTTTTTCCTTTTTTCTTTTTTTTTTGTACCTATGAAATGCACAAATATTGCAGCAAAAGTTTTGCTCACTGTTTTCAAGCTAGGCCAAATGTTTCCATAATTTAATACCACAGCTTGATTATGGAATCTTTGGCAGGATTAAAATAGATATTCCATTGTTTGTCACCCTCTTTGAACTGGTGATGGATGCCAGTGTTCTTACAAACTTCTAATCATCTATGCTTTAGAAATGAGAGAAAGGCTTAAGAAGTTGCAGAGGGGTTCAGGAGAGACCTACAATATAAAGGAAGGAAGGAAAAGCTCTGCAGAGGGGCAAGAATTTACTCCAGAAATGTATGATTAATAATTGATACACAATTAGTTTTTACATTTACCTTTTGCTGCCAGTTACTCTCCTTCTGCCTTCTACTTCCCCAGGCATTTTTCTCCTTAAAAAAAGAAGAAGTGTTAACTCTGCCTTCCTCAAAGACCCATTAGGAATAAAGCTTTTCCTAAATCAGCATGAATTATTTAATGGAACTGATTAAGTTGATTCAGACATAGAGCTTCTATCTTTTAATTTGACATATAACTGAAAGCGGGAGAGGAGAAGCAAGGGAGGGATTCCTAGGTGGCCAAAGGGTTCATCACGGAGATAGCAGAAAGAGGGGTGGAGGAAAAAAAGATAATACAGCCCAAACATTTCATCTGAGCATCATCATTTTGGGAGGTTCAAAGCACCCTGTCATTATGTATTACTAGGTTGCATGCATATAGTAATTAGAGTATTACGAGATACAGTAAATTCAAATGCTGTAAGATTTTCTTTCTTGTTTTTGTGGGTGTCTACATATGCATGAGTGCACAGCTTCAGAGGATCTTTAGAAAAAAAAAATCCTGGCAAATCTTTTTCACATGCAAGTTTATCCAATATGTTGTTGTAAGGTCCCAAAATGGTACTTGAGTCACCAGAATGCCAAAGAGAGGCCCAAGAAGAGGCTTGGAAAAAGTAACAGTTTTTATTTTGAAAAGTAAAATCGCTGGGTGGACAATTTCCCACAGCATACAGGCAGCAAGCATGCAAGGGAAAAACCACACCTAGGGAGAGCGTGATGAACATCTTATACCTTCAGGTTACCCAACTCTGGTCCCCTGGCACATTCCTCGTAGCCCTGCATGTCTGTGCTCTCCTTTGCCAGTGCAGCAAGGAACAGGGGGGCTGAGTGCTTAGCAACAGAAGGGCTAGGTGCTTAGCAACACAGGTATTTGCCCGATGTAACCCTGCCAGGCCATGACATATGCCGCTTCTTGCTTGAGACATGCACCAGGCACTGAGTTGTACAAAAAAACCAAGATTACTTGTCAATGACTACTTCAGCTTCAACCGCAATAATACATGAGCACACAATAGATACAAACTTAAGGTAAACCGCTCCAAATTTGATTGCAGAAAATACGACTTCAGTAACAATGGTGGAATGCCCTACCTGACTCTGTGGTTACTTCCCCAAACCCCCCAAACTTTAACCTTAGACTATCTACTATTGACCTCACCAATGGTGGGTTTCAAAAAATTTTACTACCGGTTCTGTGGGTGTGGCTTGGTGGATGTGGCATTGCTTGGTGGGCATGGCTTGATGGGCATGGCAGGGAAAGGATAGTGTAAAATCTCCATTCCCACCCCGCTCCAGGGGAAGGTTACTGCAAAATCCCCATTTCCTCCTGATCAGCTGGGACTTGGAAGGCAGAGAATAGATGGGGACGGGGCCAGTCAGAATTTTTACTACCGGTTCTCTGAACTACTCAAAATTTCCGCTACCGGTTCTCCAGAACTGGTCAGAACCTGCTGAAACCCACCTCTGGACCTTACCCCATTCCTAAGAGGTCTGTAAGGGGCGTGCATAAGTGCACCAACATGCTTACCATCCCTGTCCCCATTTATTCGTATCCTTATCCTGTATTCATAATCATGTTTATACTTATATCTGTTATCTTATACGTATTTGACAAATAAATGAAATAAAAATAAAAACAAGATAGCAGGACTTAAATCACTGGTAGAAGCAAATGACAGAGGCCATGCTAATTCTTACAGAAGCAAAGCAATTTTTACAGATGTGAAATAGCAAGTTAAACTCATTCTACTGATTCTATTATTATGTGCCACTACTTCTACCTATTCTACTCTTATTATGTCCATTCGTTGTGGTTTGCACTGGAGTTAAAATTGCCATGCCTGGTTTTTTTTTTTTTTATTTGATTTATATGCCGCCCTTCTCCGGAGACTCAGGGCGGCTTACAATGCATTAAGCAATAGCCTTCATACTTTTGTATATTTATACAAAGTCAGTTTATTGCCCCCACAAACTGGGTCCTCAATTTGCCCACCGTAGAAAGGATGGAAGGCTGAGTCGACCTTGAGCCTGGTAAGAATTGAACTCACAGTAATTGCAGGCAGCTGGATGTTAAATGCTGCCTTAGGAGGCATTAGCCTCCTACACCACTCAGGCTCCTGTTCAGTTGAGATATAACAATACAGTAGATTACAGGGGTCTCCAACCTTGGCAACTTTAAGACTTGTGGACTTCAACTCCCAGAATTCCTCAGCCAGCAAAGCTGGCTGGGAGTTGAAATCCACAAGTCTTAAAGTTGCCAAGGTTGGAGACCCCTGCAGTAGAAGAAGGGTTCCCAACCTCCACTCTGTGGACCGGCAACCATCCACGGCATGCCAGAAACCAGGCCATGCAAACAAGCAAAGCCCCATCCGCAGGGTTCAGGCAGCACACAAAAACACCGCCCCCCTTTCTGGTATCCACAGAAACGGTTCCTAAAGGTTGGGTGGGAGCACTGTAATAAAAAACAAAAAAGATTTCTCTGCTCTTTCCAACAGCAGCTTTCTGGCCCTGCATTGGGGACACTCATTCTGCTTCTTATTCAAATCGTGTTCCAGCCCCACTTTCTGCTTTTCTTGGATCTAGGTACTTTTGGGAGAGTGACCCCAGTAAAGGTAGTCCTCAACATACGACCATACATTTCTGTGGCTGAGTGAAACCATTTTTAAAATGATTTTGCCCAATTTTGCAACCTTTCTTGCCACAGTTGTTAAGTGAATCTCTGCAGTTGTTAAGTTACTAACATGGTTGTTAAGTGAATAGCAATAGCACTTAGACTTATATACCGCTTCACAGTGCTTTACAGCCCTCTCTAAGCGGTTTACAGAGTCAGCCTATTGCCCCCAACAATTGGGTCCTCATTTTACTGACCTCGGAAGGA